>NC_067492.1:53608559-53908559 GCF_947179515.1 Apodemus sylvaticus | reverse complement strand
ACATTTTCTCTTTTCTTCTTGTCAACCAAAATAGATCTCTCTCCATTTTGAGCACACAAAAAAGAAAGAGAGAGAGAGAGAGAGAGAGAGAGAGAGAGAGAGAGAGAGAGAGAGATTGAGAGAGATTGAGAGAGATCTTTCAATGTTCTGCTCTATTCAGTTAAGATGCTAACCATTCTAATTTATTAAATTGTGAAGTTTCTATTTATTAGACTTAAACTCTTATCCAAATCCTTGGAGAAGCAATCTTATAAAGGCCCAGGCAATAGTCTTCCATGCATATTCTGAGCAGGACTTTTTTTTTTTATTCACCAAATCATGCTATAGTTTGCAGCAGTGATAAAGCAGGCAGGCAGGCAGACAATTTGGGAACCTTGCTTGACTGCAAAACTGGTAAGTTCTGGGTTTGTTGTCTTTTTTCTGACATCACAATGGGAGTACAAATGATGGTGATCTCTCTAATTATGTATACTTAGGATTTAAGTTCTTGTAGCATCTACTTCAGTGAGAGACCTGATTAATATCAAAAAGTAAAGGGAGAGGCAGACAGACGTCTCAGTCAAAGAAGCATTGGCATGTTAGGAGTTCTAATAACAAGTTAAAGGTCAGATGCAGGAGGATGATTACAATTCCAGTGCTGGGTAAATGGAAGCAGGGGGATTCCTATGACTTATCCGTGAACCTGCTGTGTCCAGGTTCAGAGGAAGAGACAAGTAAGGAATGACTGAAGACAATACCCAACATTGACCTTTGACCTACACACACACACACACACACACACACACAAATATTCAGTGTTTTTGTGACTCAATAAATTCTTTATACTGGAATCTAATATATGAAATATAGTTATCAACTGTCCAATTATATCCCTATTAACTGTAAGCTCTATCTATACCCATCCATTTGGTAGCCATTATGAACTAACTTTAATTTTTGACATTTATTTATCTACAACTAATCTTTGAAAACATTTCCAGCCTTAGCTCATGCAAGAGCCACTATTCCACACATATTTTGCTATTCTGTTTATCTCAAATCAGTATAGATTGATTTTTTTTTCTAAATCCAGCTGAATAGTTTTTTACAAGTCAATTCTATTGGCTTGCTTTGTTTATAGAAAGGCTCTTAGTTCTTGAACCCACTGTGAATAATCCCCAATTCCCTTCTCTTCAGTAGACCCACTGGATGAGTTTAATTTGCAATGGAAAGAGGAAAATTGCTAAGGGCATAGTTTCCAAAAATGTGTTCCTTTGTCAGATGTTAATGGATGTTATTTTTAGGGTTCCATAGTCCAATGAGTTTCTGAAATAAAAATGAAAATTAATTAAAACAGAACTATTTTATGGAAAGACTGCTTAGGAAATTTAATATGCTAATGAGCAATTATAAACCCCTGAGAGAGTGATGCTGTGTGGTTTCCTACCTTAAGACCATAAAAACTGTGATCCCATAAACAGCTGTAAGACTGGTTCTTTACAGAACACTCTGTGGGAAATCCCCAGCTAGCTCAAGACAGGAAAGAGCATTAAGGACAACAATTGGGCAGTAAATAAGAAAGACAAAAGGTAGTTAAGATGAGACAAGGAACTGAAAGGTGGCATCTGTCAGAGACCATCATTGCACTCTGAGATAATGAAGCAGTGTTAGCAGTGAACAAGCAAATGTTTGCTTTTCTAAGCATACCTCACCAGTACCCAGGGTACTGGGGATACTGTTCCAGATATCTTCATTCAGAGATGCAGCTAGGAGGGTCTCCACCATCCACAATGTCACAGGTCACCATGGCAGGGAAAGGACACTTGGATGGTGAAAAGCTTTTACCTAGAAGTGAAATGTACCCTTTATGAGGTCCATTCACCAAAGCCAATTGCTTGGTCATTTTTAATTTAAAGGCGATAGGAAACTATAACATTTGTCCTTATTTTCAGAAGTCAGCATACATACTCCTTGTAACTATGTAGAAGACTGTGGAAAGCTATCTCCCCTGGTCTTCCTTCCTCTCTCTAGTCAGTGACATGGTCATTAGGTGGAGAAACAGGACCTTACCATACTCAGATCATTCAGATGGTCAATTTCAGTGTCAGAAGCTTCCAGAAGTACTTACAATGGTTGTGCAGTCTCCTCCCATCCTCCTGCCTCTACTTCCCTTCCACAGAAGCTTCTTCCCGGAGTCCTTACTTTTTGAGCATTCCACACGCTAATGTCTCAGAGCCACTTGGGGAAAAGCTCAGAACAGAGGCTTGGTTATAACAGACAGCAGACGTCCTCGAGTCATATAAAAGCCTTGTGCCGTAATATAAATTTCACAGTTGGCTTTTGTACTTTCCTTTGGATGATGTTTGAGGTTCATTTTGACTCATACATCTCTAATTAGTTTATATCAGATGAACTGGGAGAAATACCAGGAGTTATTTACCTCTTATCCTAATATTCATAACTTGGCTTTATCTCAATTTTTATGGTTACAAATTTTGAAAGATTCTTTGTATATGTTACTTGTTCGTAAATGCAGAATTTATATCAGTGTGTATTTGTGAGCACATATACATTAAATAAGAATTGCAGTAAGATATAGTATTGCAATCTCAATTGTATTAGATGTTATAGTTCTCTAAGTACTTTTAGATTTGAAACTAATAACCATTTATTTTTATTTTTCCATGAGTTTCCTATTCAAATCATTTCACATTCTTTTGATTGAATTCTTGACCATTTTGTTTATTTAAATTAAAATACATACTTTTGATACAATTGTCAGATACAAACATTTGTCTATGAAATTTGAAACTGATGTGTCACTTGCTGCTGAACTTTCTGAGGTCCTGTTTATAAATCAACTTTAAATTTTAATGCTGTCAAATGTTTGCTTCCTATCATAGCTGCACTTTCTGTGTCATTCAGAAAATTTTCTTCCTACTCCAAATTTTGAATATATTCTGTGCTTTTCTTGAAAAAATATAATTTTGGTTTTCTTAATTTGTCATTAATCTACCTAAAATCTATTTTTACTGTGTGTGACACAGTAGGTACACTTTTTAATACACAAGTTAATTCTTTCAGTATCTTTTGTTAGAGAACCCATGTCCTAGGCTAATTTGTCATGAGTGCCTTTTTGTTGCTGTTTTATTTTATGTTTGTGTTTGGTTGGTTGGTTTGTCTGTGTACGACCACCTCCTTGAATTTATTAATAAGGTTTTACAGTAAGTCTTCATAACTTGAAAAAGCACATCCTTTTTTCTTTTTCAAAGTATCTTGGCTTCTCACAATCTTTCTTTCCCAGTATATGTTGGAATCTTCTTAATTTGGAGCTCATTCATACCTCTGTGGTTTCGAGCATTTCCAATAATGAAAATCACATGTCCCTGGAGAGATTCTTTTAACCCTTTACCATCCACATCTCACTTTTCAGTGTCACGATACCCCAGGTGACACAGAGGGGCAGAGATGAAGCTGTATATTTTCACTGCTCTTCATTTTCACTTTCAGTTTAGCTAAGCTGAATATACTCTAAATATGACTTAAAATGAATGTGGAGCTTGAAGAATGACTGATGTCAAGCTGAAGGAGCAAGGAGCGTTTGAAATAAACAGAATGGCTGAAATATTCAACTGAGGAAGTACCATTATTAGATTTAAGAGAGTTATGAAAAGCTCCAAACATTACATGGAAAGAACAAAGAAAAAAATATTATCCCTCACTACTGGGAGTAATGGAAGTTGGCAGACATATTTATTCATGCATTCAATAAATATTCATAGAGGATCCGTTATTTTCCAGGCAATGTCCTGGCTCTGGGGAAGAGTAACAAACTAACCAAAGTCTCTGACCTTTGTAAATACAATCATCTTAGGACCTTGTTACAAATCTAGTAAGAAATAATCACCCACTGTATAAGAATGTCAAATCATTGCTTTGGTCCTCAAGCTAGTCAAGAGCCGATTGGCCACCATAAAGTCAACAAGAGAACAATAGTCAATGTCATATGGCACATATAATTTAACATGAAAATGTTGTAGTACGCATGTACATCCATACATAAACATATTTGTGTAGTTGTATAAATATGAGATCTGTTAAAACCTAAATGCAGATTGTGAGTCAGAACAGGTTTCCTGGAAGAGATATAAGACCTGCTAGAATATGAGAAAAAGCAAGATTTGTAGGTAGAGTAGATTGGCAACCAAGATACAACTGCATCAGCATTGTTAGGAAACTGAGACTCTTGTCCTCACATACACAGAGACCCAGCATCCCTCAAAAGAGAAGCATGGTAGGAAAAGGATGGTTGGTCAAATCAATCAAATGAAGTCAGGAAATGCTGGAATATGACTGCCAGCAGAAGAGGTTGAAAGGCTGTAGAGGACAAGAAGAAGGTCCCTTTCTTCCCCTCACTCTCCATGCCCCTTCCTCTCCCGCACAGTCTCTCTGAACTGCTTGACTGAAGTAAAGTTGTTAGAGATACTGCCAACATTAGTACAGGAGAGACCCTTGGAAGTGCATACAGGAGGATTAGAAAAGTGACTTTGGGACTGGGATGTGTCAAGGATTTGTAACACAAACACAAACATTCAAGTCTAACTTCTATCTCTAGAATTCTTAATCCTAACCCTGGAAGGTAAAATGAGGGAGAGCCCTGGAGTCTGTTGGCTAGCCATCCTAACACACTTGATGAGTACAGGCCAAAATGAGAGACCTCACTGAAACAAGACTGAAAGGATCTAAAGAATGAATGGCACCAAATGTTGACCTCAAGAGTACACATACACACATGGACACAGACACCAATGTGCATAGACACACACACATGGACACAGGCACCAATGTATACAGACACACACATGGACACAGGCACAAATGTGTATAGATACACACAATGGAAAGCTAATAAGCATTTATAACCTGGAGATGCACTGAGCCCTCCTGCTCCTTAGCCTAAACCTCCAACCCAAGTAGATCTCAAAATCTTTCCCATGCCTTCTGCAAGTAGAGGGCTTTGGGACTCTCCCTGTCTCTACAGTGCCTGCATGCAGTGTGTGACCTGTCTTTCCCTTAGACTATATAGACCCAAATTCTATCCCTTTGTTCAGTAATTTATTTCATAGATGCTCCCCAGGGATTCAATAGGTTTGTTTTCTTCCCTCCCCTAGAAGGATGTGGGAACATGGAAAGGGATCACAAAATCTCCTGACTCCATTGAGCTTCTTCTTGTCAACTGCTTTTTCTGCTCCTCACTTTTCCATCTTCTTTTCTTGATTGTTTGCTAGAGTTTCATCTTCTGATTCCTTTTTTACAGAGATCAAATACAGTTCTCCTTCACTGCTTGCCCCAAACCATCATAGCCAAACAAATTACAGTGCTTTTAAACAAGAGAAGATATGTCTTCTCTTGTTTATTTACTTAAGAGAAGAAGTCCTTTTAAGTAAATAAACTTAAGTAGACTGGAGGAGGGGGAGGAAGAGGAGGAGGGAGGGGAAGGGCAGGGAGAAGGGGGAGGATCCATTTTCTTACCCAGAAAACACAAAAGAGAACAAACTAAGGGGCAGGAATCAATCCATTTCAACAGTGTGGAAAATGCTAGGAAGATAAGGGCAAGGGCACAACCATTCAGAGAAGAAAAAGATCACTCAAGAAGGGTTTTAATGCAGGAAACATATCTTGAACTAGACCCTGGAGAAAGGCTAGAATAGGTATTACAAAGAGGGCAAACTAAAGGTCATTTGAGGTAAGAAAGTAGCTAAGAAAATTATAGATGAATGGTGGATCCTGGCATCTGAAGGAAGACAATTCTGCAAGTTCAGGAGCAAAGCAATCAGATTCCAGGATTCCAACCTCATTCAATAAGAATCCAAAAAAGCTTTGGTGATTATACTTCAGAAGGCTGAATAGCTTTAGGAGAGGTGCCTCAGAAACGAGAACTGGGGGTCACAGTGGGGTTCTCTCTGCCTCTGGTATTTGCTTCCTGTATAGTTTCCCCTCATGGCTCTTGGAAGTCTGCTGTCTCTACTTGAGGTGATCCTGCAGTTTCCTGGCTCATCATCCATGGCACAAAAACTCCTTGCTTCAGCTCAGAAAACCCAAAAGGAAGATTTGTTTTGTTTGGCTTTGCATCAAGGGCCCATGCCCGGAATTGTCACTATGTCAGGAAGATAAGGCCATGCAAGATGACAGCATCTAATGGACCACATCAAAAAGCATGGCCAGATTTGATACAGTGATGAAACAAGGGCAGAAGGAAGGAGAACATTGGCTTTACCCTGCACAGGGATGTGTGACATATCAACAAGACTTATTTGAGGAAAAAATGTATTTCATATTCTAACCGGCACTGGTAGGTAGTGCGTTATTCTTATATTTCTGTTATATTTCCCTATTTTTTTACTTCCTCCCATTTAAGCCATTAGCTATTATTTTGTGTCCTTTAAAGCCATTTTAAATTCTTTTTAAGGAAATAGAAGCAATTGAAATCAACTTAGCAGCTGCCATGAACCAAGGACTAAGACAGAGTTCCAATTTTCAAGATGCCTGAGTTTAGGGGTAAAAGACATCATGCGGACAAGTAGCTATTAAAACAGAAAGAAGATGATAAATGTCATTTTAAAAGGTACAGATAAAATCCTGTGAGTTTACAGCTTGGTTTACTGTAAGAAGCAGTATTTGGGGGTTAATATGTTCAAGTAGAATAGAATAGACCAAATAAAAATCTGAAGATATGAGAAGACAGAAAGCTTTTTTAATAAGAAAGAAGAATTTGGGATGATAGAATGGAAGGATAAAGAATATACTGTGCTTGGGTTACAGTGGATATCTGATAGCTTCAACATAGGACCAAAGGTGTTTAGTAACCTTTTTGATTAAGGTGGTGAGGACGCCAAAGGAAAAGAGAAAGAGACCTGTCTAAAGTGTCCCTAGGAAAACTTAAAGGATTTGTGTGACATGGCAATGGAGAAGCACATATTGGAAGGAAGAAGAGTCTGCACTGCTGAGAGGATGAGAACAATGAGGAACTGGGGGTTTCGTGTGGCAGGCTGACCTTCACAAGATGGCGGGCTGTCATCCCTGTTTCTATAGTCCTTAAGCTCCCATCCACATGGTGGAAGATGGGGTAGAAAAGCACTACTTCATCTCCTACAGTGACTCTCGCTATCCCAAACTGCAACTGGGAGGCCTTCCAACTACAAGGAGCTAACATGGGCATTGTTTAACTTCATGACCCATGCACAGTGGAAATCCATGGGCTCTTCAATGCAATCCTTATTGGTGGGAACAGGTTCTAGAAACCATTTCCTTTGAACAAACTGTCTTTGTGACCCCTGTTCCAAGCTGTACCAGCCCACACAGGGACTAATTCTATTGTTTGAAGGTCCCAAATTAGCTGTTCACACATGGTACTGGTGTTTTTTGAAAGACTTTCTTGAAGGTTTAGGAAATGGAAGGGGGATTAGATAACAGAAAATAATTTACATGAAATTTTTGAGCCAAATGTTGTATAAAAGTCTTCAACAATTCATGACTAAGGACTTTCAAGCCTTGCCACAACCCTACCCACATTTTCTCCCATGAAAAATACTCTCCCAAGTCTCCCAGGCCTTCCTATCCCATCACAGGAAGGGTCAAACAAGAGTAATGTTGTCCCCTTCTCAATGATGAGGGTTATCTGGCAGTGCCCAGTGACATTCAGCCACCGTACCTTTAAGGCATGTCTACAGGCATCTAGGAAGTTGAGCAGGGAAGGCTGCTTTGATGGTTAACCTGAGTGTCAGTTTGATGGGTTTAGTACCACCATGGAAGCACCTCTGCATGTGTCTACAGGAGTATTTCCAGAAAGGTATTTATTAAGGATGGAGAAGACCTATCTTGAATGTACATAGCATCATCCCTTGAACTTGGTTTTTAGACTAAATACAAAGGAAATCCAGCTGAGCATCATTGCTGTCTGTTTCTTTCCTAAGGATACAGTGTGACCAACTGCTTTACATTCCAACTGCTGTGACTCCCTGCCATGATGGATGATATACCCTCAAACTGTGAGCAGAAATCAACCCTCATTCCTCTTATGTTGCTCTTCTCACGTGTTTTATCACAAGAACTGGAAAAAGAAGCTAACATGCTGCTAAAAGCTACTAATCTTAACTGTCTACCTGGAACAGAATCAAAATGTATACAGCTAACATTGAGAAGCGATGTTAATAAATCAGTTGTCTTCATCCTCCACTCCTCCCATTTTCATAGGTCACATTTTCAGCCACTGAGACATCCAGTGCATTAATCAAAGGTGATGCCTGCTATAACAAACCTGGAAACTGAGGTCCCTAAATTCATATGAGCTGCCCTTCTGAGGAAACATTATGGTTTGAAATGCCACATCTCCTCAGCACATCTAAAGTTCACACCCATACTCAATTCCACTTACTCTGCCAGGAAGAAAGAGAAAGGAAGAATGTAAATAGTGTGGGTGCATCTGTCCTACGTCCCGCTAGAGCATATGCCCAGAGAGTGTGAGAAAGGAGATTCGAATCTCACGTTCATTCCTTTGGTCTCAGTTCCTGAATTGCTCTCATAGTATGAGCATCTTACTATCCTAGTGTGATTCAAGTGTTTAAAGTTACTTTTTTTTTTGTACAACATGGCCCTGAAATGCAAGCCAACTACTTCATCAGGTATTTAACGGAGAAAACAGCAATCTGCTCCAACGCTGGAGGAAAAGCAGGCTGAGTTGGATGGCATAGCAGCCTCAAACGTGATGCATAAAAGTGGCCTCATACATTGTACTTTAGAGATAAATGTGGGATTTTTTCTCCTCTCTGAAGTATTTCTAACTTTATATGTTTCATGTTGCCATAGATGAAGCTGATACGTAAAATATAACTTCATGTTTATGAAAGAAAGGGTTGGGAGAAGTTATTAGGATTCTCGGGATTGTCTTGAGGTTATTACAGATTAAGATTTGCAGATGATATGACAGTCTACCTAAGTGACCCAAAAAACTCCACAGCTGATAAACAACTTCAGCAAAGTGGCAGGTTATAGAATCAACTCAAGCAAATCAGTAGCCTTCCTATACTCAAAGGATAAGCAGGCTGAGAAAGAAATTAAGGAAATGACACCCTTCACAAACAGTATAAAGTACCTTGGTGTGACTCTGACCAAACAAGTGAAAGATCTGTATGATAAGAAATTCAAGTCTCTGAAGAAGGAAATGGACGATGACCTCAGAAAATGGAAAAATCTCTCATGCTCATGGATTGGCAGGATTAATATAGTCAAAATGGACATTTTGCCAAAAGCAATCTACAGATTCAATGCAATACCCATCAAAATCCCAACTCAGTTCTTCAAAGAGTTAAAAAGAGCCATTCTCAAATTCATCTAGAATAACAAAAAACCCAGGATAGATAAAACTCTTCTCAACAACAAAAGAAATTCTGGGGGAATCAGTATCCCTGAAATCAAGCAATACTACAGAGCAATAGTGTTAAAAACTGCATGGTATTGGTACAGTGACAGGCAGGCAGATCAATGGAATAGGATTGAAGATCCAGAAATGACCCCACACACCTATGGCCACTTGATCCTCGACAAAGGAGCTGAAAACAACCAGTGGGAAAAAGATAGCCTTTTCAACAAATGGTGCTAGTTCAACTGGAGGTCAGCATGCAGAAGAATGCGAATTGATACATTCTTATCTCCTTGTACTAAGCTCAACTCCAAATGGATCAAGGACCTCCACATAAAACCAGATAATCTGAAGCTAATAGAAAGGAAACTGGGGAAGACCCTTGAGGACATTGGTACAGGGGGAAAGTTCCTGAACAGAACACCAATAGCTTATGCTCTAAGATCAAGAACTGACAAATGGGACCTCATAAAACTACAAAGTTTCTGTAAGGCAAAGGACACCATCAAAAAAACAAATCAGCAACCAACAAATTGGGAAAAGATCTTCACCAACCCTACATCTGATAGAGGGCTAATATCCAATATATACAAAGAACTCAAGAAGTTAGACCCCAGAAAACCAAATAACCCTATTTAAAAATGGGGTACAGAGCTCAACAAAGAATTTTCACCTGAAGAACTTCGGATGGCTGAGAAGCATCTTAAAAAATGCTCAGCTTCATGAGCCATTAGGGAAATTCAAATCAAAACAACCCTGAGATTTCACCTTACACCAGTCAGAATGGCTAAGATTAAAAATTCAGGAGACAGCAGGTGTTGGCGAGGATGTGGAGAAAGAGGAACACTCCTCCACTGCTGGTGGGGTTAAAAATTGGTACAACCACTTTGGAAATCAGTCTGGCAGTTCCTCAGAAAACTGGGCACTTCACTTCTGGAGGATCCTGCTATACCACTCCTGGGCATATACCCAGAGGATTCCCCAGCAGGTAATAAGGATACGTGCTCCACTATGTTCATAGCAACTATATTTATAATAGCCAGAAGCTAGAAAGAACCCAGGTATCCCTCAACGGAAGAATGGATGCAAAAAATGTGGTATATCTACACAATGGAGTACTATTCAACCATTAGAAACAATGAATTCATGAAATTCTTAGACAAATGCATGGAGCTGGAGAACATCATACTAAGTGAGGTAACCCAGTCTCAAAAGATCAATCATGGTCTGTACTCACTAATAAGTGGATATTAGCCTAGAAAATTGGAATATCCAAAACATAATCCACACATCAAATGATGTACAAGAACAGAGGAGTGGCCCCTTGTTCTGGCAAGACTCAGGGTAGCAGTATAGGGCAAAACCAGAACAAGGAAGTGGGAAGGGGCGGATGGGAAAACAGGGGAAAGGAAGAGGGCTTATGGGACTTTCGGGGAGTGGGGGGTCAGAAAAGGGGAAAATCAATTGAAATGTAAATAAAAAGTATATCAAATAAAAAATTGGAAGGAAGAAAAAGATGATTAGAAGAAAAAACAAAGCAATGGTGAATGAAGATATGACTGGCAGGGGACAGAAGGGGCCTGATGCTGCCCTATTGATGCTCACAAGTGTCTACTACATAGTTGAAGGGAAATGCCCACAGAATGTCTGAAAACAAGAAGCTGGGCCACAGCGAGTTTATTCAGTCACAAAGAGTAACTTGCAGATATATGGTGATTAACGTAGGATCAAGAACTATATGCCCTAAATGAATATCTGTGATGTACTAATGTTATTTGCATGATAACTGTAAATTTTTTCAGTCACTCAAATTTTATATTAACATAGTAGGTAATATATCAACTTGTTTTTTTTCCACTAAAAAAAACAAAAAAGCCACCAATAGATGTCATGAATTCGTAACAATTTGTTTAAATATTGGCTAGCAAGTAGCAACCCCGTAACAATTTGTTTAAATATTGGCTAGCAAGTAGCAACCCTTCCATGAATGGCTTGGAAGCCTGTGCCTGTCCCATGTGTACAAGTGACCATAAATGTATGGAACTGAGGTATCTTTAAGCTGGAACACAGCTTTCTAGTCGCCCACCCTCAGTATTTTGAAATGGAAACCATTTTTCTGATTGCTAAGTTGAGATGGGGAAAGGAAAATTAACTCATAAATATTTCATGGGTCAAAACTTTTATATGAGGTTTTGAAAGATAAATGCTATTGTAATCTTTTCAGAAATTCCCATTTTAATTAAATACAATATTTTCAAGATTGTGCTATGGTGCGTAGCATAAGCTTTCTAACTTGGGAACTTTCTGAATAATACACTAAATAAAGGGAAAACTGTTCTCTACTCAGTACTATTTTCAACATAAAAAGTTTTATAATGATTTTTTTTCATTTGGGCACATGTTATGGAAATGAGTGCTTTGTGTCAACTAAATTGCTACTATTTTGTCAAGATTTAATACAGTGTTCTTACAAAGTCAAATTTTTTAGAAAGCAGTTTAGGATGTGGATTCACTGATTTTATGTTCCAGATTAGGCATATTGCAACATTGGTGGGGGTAGAAATTAAGGAACATTACCTGTGAGGTTTTAATTTACTTATTAAAAGAAACATTTTATTTTGATTCCAATGATAGAACATTTTGAAGCCAAAATTTATAAAGGCTGGGGACAGAATTTTAATCTAATTCTAAATGATTCTATGATCCATATCCTTCCTCCAAAGTACACCGAAAAGGCCACAATTCATTGTTATGTTGTTTGTAACATAATTACACTGAAATGTACTGTATATGCTCCACTATATCCTCTAATTAATCCTCCTCTATACTATCTAAATTAGGGCAATATAATAACATATTTGCCCCAAATCTCTTGGAGTAGACAAAAGAGTTATTTCTTGCCTCTCTCATGTCCCATGTAATTGGCATGGGTAACTTCGCACCAAATGATGACTCAGGAGTACAGTTCCCTTCTATACTCTGACGCTTCCAATCTAGAACATAGGGTAAGAGAAAAGATTGTTTGGACAATAACCCAGGAAGACTCATAGCCAGACCTCAAGTAGAATATATTTCTTTTGTTAATACAGCAGGATCTGTACCTATATCATACCTGTACCTATATCATCTTTTGCATAAAAGCAAAAGAGAGATTGAGACATGTAGCCATCCTCAGTGCCCCAAAACAAAAACAAAACAACCAACACAAAGAAATAGTGTGTGTGTGTGTGTGTGTGTGTGTGTGCTCATAACATTGTCTGTTTCACACCATCAAAGAGAATTCGCTTTTAATGCATTTCTATAATGACCTAAATGTTGATGTCAAGTTTATGCCTGTAAACATTGGGTTACAGGGTGTTAGCTTAGAATAGGATGGAATTATACCATGAATTATACCACACTTTTCAATGACTGCCCCATCTGGGGATCCATCATGTCTGAAGACACCAAAGCCAACACTGTTGCTGTTGCTAAGAGCCGTTTACTGAACAACCTGGTGTGGTTGTTCCTTGGAAGGTTCTGTCAGCAAATGACCAATGCAGATGTGGATGCTTGGAGCCAACCATAAGACTAAGCTTGGGGACCCTGATAGGTGAGCTGGCAGAAGGACTGGAGGGGCAGAGGGGGATTGCAGCCTCATAGGTAAAACAATGTCAGATGGCCAGACCACCCAGTGCTCCCAGGGACTGGACAACCAAACAAGGAATGTATAAGGAAGGACCATGGCTCCACATACAGATGTAGCAGAGGATGGCCTTGTCTGACATCAATGAGAGGAGAGACCCTTGGTCCTGTGGAGGTTTGATGTCCCAGCTAGTGGGGATGCTGAAGTGGAGGGGTGGTGGGAGAGAGTGGGTGGGTTGGGGAGAACCCTCATAGAGGCAAAGGGGAGTGGGGAGAGGGTGGATGTGCGATGAGGGGTCTGTGGAGGGGTAACCTGGAAGTGAGATATCATTTGAGAAGTAAATGAATGAAATGATTAATTTTTTTTAAAAAAAAAAAAAAGTAGGGCAGTAGAAAAGAACTGGTTCAGAACCCCCAAAAGATGCAGTAAAAAAAATGAGGAGAAAATAGTATTTGAGACAAATAGAAAATAGATATGTAGGGGTGATAATATGCTTCAATGTTTCAGGAGCTAAAGACATTTGCTACCATGACCTCCACACATAGTCCATGGCATACACATGGACAGGCTGCACAGGCATCTGTGGACAAACACGAGAGAGAGAGAGAGAGAGAGAGAGAGAGAGAGAGAGAGAGAGAGAGAGAGAGAGAGAGAGGCAGAGAGGCAGAGAGACAGAAAGAGACAGAAAGACAGAAAGAGACAGAGTGGAAGGAGGAAGAAGAAGAGGAGAAAGAAGATGAATAGGAGGAGAGAAGAGAAGAGAAGAGAAGAAGAGGAGGGGAGGGAGAGAGGGAGGAAAGAAGAGAAGGAAAATAGTAGATGTTATTTCTAGTATATTATTTATTATAGCTTCAAATATATATGTATATATTTATACACATACATACACACGCATATATATTAGTGAGATATATGTATATATATCTCACTTGTGTCTATTAAGTGGATGAGCGGAAACAGTGCATATGGCCAATATTACATGTGATGGCATACTACTCAGTCATGAAAAAATGAAGTCCTGTCACTTATGGAAACGTGGATAGAACTGGAAGACATTATGTTTACTGAAATAATTCAGGCATAGAAAGACAAATACTAATACTTTGTATACTGAAATTTTAAAGTTGTTTTCTGAAAAGTAAAAACTGTGATCTGGATGAAAACTAGAAGCTAGGAAGTATATTGAGGAGGAAGCTAGATACAAGATACCAAACACAATAGGAGGAATTAAGGATATTTTTTGTTCTTTAGAAAAAGAAGCAGTGTGTCAATAGTTCAAAACAATTTAATACATATTTGATAAGTAATTTGAAGTTAGGAGTTTTAAGGCTTTCCATAGCAAAAAATAATAAACATAGAATGATATGAAAATACTAATTTTTCTTATTTAATCATTATATATTGAGCTGAATTTTTACACTGTACCCATAAAATGTACATTTTGTATCCCAATTTTATTAACTAAAAATATTACAGGATTTTCCATGGTACCAATTTTCAGATAAAGAGCAGTTTTGTTAGACTCATAACAGTAAATTATTTGACATCCCCCCCCCCAAAAAGAAATGTTCAAAGTCCTTAGTCATCAGGTAAATGCAAACCAAAACAACTCTGGGTAGAACTGGAAGACATTATGATTACTGAAATAATAATAATAGGATTCCACCTTACACCCATCAGAATGGCTAGGACCAAAAGTTGAAGGGACAGCACATGCTAGCAAGGTTATGGAGCAAGGCGACTCCTCCTCCACTGCTGGTGGGAGTGTAAACTTGCACAGCCACTCTAGAAATTAATTTGGCATTTTCTCAGAAAGCTGGGAATATTTCTATGTCAGCGATACCACTCCTGGGCATATCCTCAAAAGATGTTCCAACAGCGCACAAGAACACTTGCTCAACTATGGTCATAGCAGCTTTATTCGTAATAGCCAGAAACTGGAAAACAACTTAAATGTCTCTCAGCTGAAGAATGAATAAAGAAAATGAGGCATATCTACACAACGGAATACTACTCAGCCATTACAAACAAGGACATCATGAATTTTGCAGGCAAATGGATGGAACAAGAGAATGTCATCCTGAGTGAGATAACCCAACCCAAAATGACATGCATGGTATCAGCTAGATACACCCTCAGGTCTATGGATTTAGGGCTCAGGGATTAGGTGCAAGATGATAAAGTATTTCTAAGTTGTTGGATTCTGAGGTCTTTGATCTCATCAGATGACTGATCCGTTGGTGAATATCACTAGTGGGTGATAAAGATCAGGAAATGGGACGTGACTGGTGGAAGTGGGCCTTGCTACCATGGAAGTGATAAGACAGGAAGACGTGCTCCTTGACTGGTTATCACCTGACACCTTCCTGGATTCCAGCTTTCTCTTTTTGTCATTCATGAGGCAAATGGCAAATGATTCTCTCTTTAGAGTTGCAGTTCTTCCTGTATATGACCCCCTGCTCTGTGACTCAAAGTGGTGACTTTTAAAAGATGTGAAAGGACATATATCAAATTTCCAATATCCAATGTCCTATAAATAGCAGTAATCCATTTATTTATCAGGCCATGTTGGGGGCCCTTTCCCCCTTCCAATGATTTTTCCTTTGAAAATAATTATTTAAAAATGATACAGCAAGCTGACAGCTTCCTCCTGCTGCTCTGCTTTTCAGGGCCCTGACTATCCAGATCAGTATACAATCCTATTTCTAATTTTCTTTAGAGTAACAAGTTCATAACTTCTTTCAAAGACCATCTCAACATTAAGCAATCTAGACACATGTGCTGTGTGTGTGTGAATGTGTGTATGTGAGTGTGTGAGTGTGTGTGTATGTGAGTGTGTGTGTGTGTGTGAGTGTGTGTGTGAGTGTGTATGAGTGTGTGTGTGTGTGTGTGTGTGTGTGTGAGCACTGGCCAGCCGAGTACAGCTTCCAGTCCATCAGGATGCACGCTGGCTAGATGCCAGGCATCAGGAATCTTCCTTCTGACCAAATGAGAACAATTCTTGTGTTGTGCCACTGTGACAGGTACACAGAGGGACTTGTGACTTCCCATATAGTCTCACCTATGCTAACATGCACAGGAAAGTCAGTACACAAGCTCTTTCCCTATGATAGCTGTATGTAGGTGAAGGCTTTTCTTTCTTGGCTTTCTACAGAATAGTATTATGTGCATTTCAAATTTATTTATCTCACACAACTGAAGTTCTCACTATCTTTCAAAGATTATTTTTTAAAAATGTACTGTATTGGGTATATTTTCTTACTTAAAGAAACCATCACTAATTAAATTGACTTGCTCTACAAGCTTCCCACGTGGCTAGTGAAAGACTAAACATCTCTCTTCAACAGTGACCTCTATGAAGTAGAAATGTATCACTACTGTGAACAGCTTCTTATGTCCTTAGAAATCTATAGTAAGTATAATATTATCCCTGCTGATGTGAAGATTGTAGCTGCATTGAAGGTGGTAAGATGGGTTTTGTATGCTTAGACTATTTTATGGAATAATTATAAAATGTATAAAATACATTGTGTTTAATAATATTTAGAGTTAAATACTTTAATAATATTGTTTAAAGATTTTGTTTTATTTATGTGTGTACATGTGTTTGCATGAGTATATACAAATTCATGGATACGAGTGCACACTGAGGCCAGAAAAGGGTGTTGGATACCTTGGAACTAGGCTTACAGTGTTCAAGAGTCTCTGGATGTGAATGCCATCAGATGGATGGAGACCCTTCTCCAGTTTTCATGACTACACACTAATAGCCATCTTAGCAACCCATTCATAGTATTTATAATTATAACATGCTGTTATGGTTAATGTTTCTGGGATGCCACCATCTACCAGGAGAGAAAAATGTCTTTTTTCCACGTGATCTCCTCACAGTGTTTTATTTTAGCTCTCCAGGTCAGTGAATTAATACATGAAACACAGCTTCATGTTACTTGTGCTGAAATTTTTTTAATTATTCTATTTCTAAAAACCTAGTAATTCATCTATCTTGAATGAAATTCTTTTTTAATTTATTTTATTTTAAGATTTATTGTTTTATCTTAAGTATGAGTGTTGTCCTTATATGTGTCTGTGCACCATCTGAATGCTGTAACCTCGGGAACCAAAGGAGGACATTGATCTCCTTGAACTGGAGCTGAGATAGTTGGGAACCAGGCTGTGGATGTTGCTAACTGAATCCTAGTCCTCTGCATAAGCTGTCAATGTAGTTAACCACTGAACCATCTCCAGCATCTCAGTGTTCAAAATCTTAAAGAAGAAAAATCTTTTCATGTCAATACCATTCTTAACAAAGTGATACAATTATTACAGAAGTAAATAGGAAGTTTGCCTCTCCCCAGACTAAAGGAAATCCCTTTATACAGTAATTGATTAAAAACTAGTGATGTTCTATCCTATAAAACAAATTCTGCAGTGGAGGGGAGGTGATGACCTCATAAGAATGTGGATATTCTTAATGCTACTAAATCTATTTGTTCATAAAAGGTAAAAATGATGACTGCCTTAGTTAGGGTTTTACTGCTGCAAACAGACACCATGACCAAGACAACTCTCATAAGGACAACATTTAATTTAAAGTTTCAGAGATTCAATCCAGTATCATCAAGGTGGGAGCATGGCAGCATCCAGGTGCAGGCAGAGCTGAGAGTTCTACATCTTTCATCTGAAGGCTGCTAGTGGAACACTGGTTACCAGGAAGCTAGGAAAAGGCCACACCTCCAAAGAATGCCACTCCCTGGACCAAGCATATTCACCCCATGACAATGACTTGTATGTTAGTACACTTTACCATAATATAATACCTTACTAAATTAAGAAAGAAAGAAAGAAAGAAAGAAAGAAAGAAAGAAAGAAAGAAAGAAAGAAAGAAAGAAAGAAAGAAAGAAAGAAAGAAAGAAAGAAACTAAGTTATGTCTACAAAGGTTTCATCAAATTTGAATAGAATCTAATGAAAATTGAAGAAGAAACATCAATTAAACTCTGCCTCAAGTAATGGACCCATCTTCATACACAGTCAGAAAGAGAACAATTATTTAAACTGTATGATAAAAATACAGTTTAAAAAATAGATTTAAAATAGCTAAGTTAAAAACAAAACCATGCCTACTGGGCTGGAGAATGTCTCAGCAGCTATGAGCACTCAGTGGTTCAGCAAAGGCTAGTTTCACAGCACCCACATGTGCCTCACAACTCTAAGTCTGGTTCTATGGGGACCTGATGCCCTCTTCTAGCCTCTACATGTACCAGACATATATGGTACACATAAATACATATATGTAAACAAGCACTGTATACATTTTAAAAATAAGCCTCTTTTAAAATTCCTACTTATTTTAAAAAGATAGTAGAGGCAAGATGGTATTAGCACTAAATACTTGAAGATAGATGGTGATTTAAATATTAATATGACATATGATAGAGACATACATTAATATCTGTCATAAAATCTTCATGATTTATTTTTAAACATGAATATTTATAGAACCACCTAATACTCTGAAAAACCACTATCACCTAAAGAGGTCTACCTGTAAAATCATTTGTGTTAGAGAAGTATAAATATATCTAAAGTTCTTTTGTATTTTTTTTAAAAAATGCATTTTTTTTAAAAAAAATTGAGCTGGCACCTGCAGTCTGTGTAATCATAGACACAGGTGAGAATCTCACCCAAATACCCACTTCAGCTGAGACAACCACAGGGCCAAGCTGACATGGTACCCACCTTCCCTAACCCCACCCTTCTTCCAGCCTACTTCCTACCTAGGTCAAATCAGTGGACAGATACCTGCCCACAGGTCATAGCCTGCTTGCCTCCTTAGAGGTTTGCAGTAACCAAAGACACAGAGTCCAGCTGACACCCGCTCGGCAGCGATCCACATTTCTACTAGTCCACTTCTCCACAATGGCCATATCAATGGGCCAATACCCTCCCACATCCGACAGCATGTCTGGCTCCCAGGAGGCCCAAAGTAACCAGGGACATAGCCTGCCTGTCTCCCAGGAGGTCCCCAGTAATGAGGGACATGGGAGGCCTGTTCTAATGAGAGACACAAGAGGCCTACCCTAACCAGAGAGCACTGCCTGCCTCCAAGGAGGTTAGCTCTAGTCAGAGACACCTGGTCAAGTCAACACCAGAGATAACCAGATGGCCAGAGGGAAGTGCAGGATTATAAGAGACAGAACCCAGTTCTCCCACCACAGCAAGTCCTGGATACCCCAGTAAGCCTGAAAGGCAAGATAATGACTTAAACCCCATCTCATGAAGATGATAGAGGCCTTTAAGGAGGATATTAAGAACTCCCTTAAAGAAATACAGGAAAACACAGGTAAAAAAGGAAGAATCCCTTAAAGAGGAAACAAATAAATCTCTTAAAGAAATACAGGAAAATACTATCAAGCAGGTGAAGGAATTGAACAAAACTGTCCAAGAACTAAAAATGGAAATAGAAACAATAAAGAAAACACAAAGGGAGGCAACCCTGGAGATGAACAACTTATGAAGCCTGGAGATGAAAGATCAGGAGCTAAAGATGCAAGCATCACCAACAGAATACAAGAGACAGAAGAAAGAATCTCAGACATAGAAGATATCATAGAAAATATTGACACATCAAAGAAAATGCAAATGGGAGAAAAAGCTACTACCCCAAAATATCCAGGAAATTCAAGACACAATGAAAAGATCAAACCTAAGAATAATTGGAATAGAAGAGGGTGAAGAATTCCAGCTCTAAGGGTCAAAAGCATCTTCAACAAAATCATAGAAGAAAACTTCTCTAACCTAAAGCCATAAATGTATAAGAAATCTACATAGATTGGACCAGAAAAAAAAAACCTCTTGTCACACAATAATCAAAACACTAAATGCACAGAACAAAGGGGGGACATTAAAAGCTTTAAGGAAAAAGTCCAAGTAACTTATAAAGGCCGACCTATTAGAATTACACCAGACTTCTCAACAGACTCAAAAGCTAGAAGATCATCAACAGATGTCATCATCTCTAAGAGAACACAAACGCCAGCCCAAAATACTATACCTAGCAAAACACTCAATCACCATAGATAGAGAAACCAAGATATTCCATGATAAATCCAAATTTAAACAATATCGTTCTACTAATCCAGCCCAATAGAGGATACTGGAACAAAATCTCAAATACAAGAAGATTAAGTACATTTAAGAAAACAGGAGAAATTAAACACTTCATAACAAATCCCCCCCAAAAGAGAATCATACACACATAATACCACCTCCAGCAACAAAAATAACAGGACCTAACAATAATTTGTCTTCAATATCTCTCAACATCAAGGGACTCAACTCTCCAACAAAAAGTCACAAGCTAACAGACTAGATATGTAAACAGGATCCAGCATTTTGCTGCATACAAGAAACACACCTCAGTGACAAAGACAGACACTACCTCAGATTTAAAGGCTGGAAAAACCTCTTCCAAGAAAATGGTCCCAAGAAACACATTGTAAGTTGCCATTCCAATATCCAATAAAATATACTTTCAATCAAAAGTTTTCAAATGAAATGAGGAAGGGCACTTCATATTCATCAAAAGAAAAGTCCATCAAGAGGAAGTCTCAATTCTGAACATCTATGCCCCAAATGTAAGGGCACCCACATTCAGAAAAGAAATGTTACTAAAGCTCAAAATACACTTTGAAACCTTACCCAATAATAATGGGAGACTTCAACACCCCATTTTCACCATTGAAACATTGAAACAAAAACTCAGCAGAGATACATGAAACTAATAGAAGTTATGAACCAAATAGATTTAGCAGATATCTACAGAATGTTTCACCATAAAATAAGAAAATGCATCATCTCAGTGCCTCATGGAACCTTCTCCAAAACTGACCATAAAATCAGACATAAAACAAGCCTTAACAGATACAAGAATATTGAAATAATCCCATGAATTCTTTCAAATTCCCAGACTAAAGCTAGACTTCAATAATAACAAAAACAACAGAAAGCCCACATATTCATGGAAACTAAACAACTCTCTGCTCAATGGTCATGGGAGAAATAAAGAAATCAAATGCTTTATAGAACTTAATGAAAATAAAGACACATCATACCCAAACTTATGGGACGCAATGAAAGCAGTGTTAAGAGGAAAATTCATACCACTAAGTCCCCTCATAAAGAAAATGGACAGATCCCATACAAGCAACTTAACAGCACACTTGAAAGCTCAAGAACAGAAAGAAACAAATATACCCAAGAGGAGTAGAGGGCAGGAAATAGTCAAACTCAGAGCTGAAATCGACCAGGTAGAAACAAGGAGAACAATACGAAGAATCAACAAAACCAAGAGCTGGTTCTTTAGGAAAATCAAGAAGATAGATAAACCTTTAGCCAAACCCACTAAAGGGTACAGAGTATATTCAAATTAACAAAATTAGAAATGAAAAGACAAATATGAACAGAAACTGAGGAAATTCAAAATATCATCACAACCTACTACAGAAGCCTATATTCTGCAAAACTGGAAAAATATAGATGAAATAGATGGTTTTCTAGACAAAAGCCATTTACCAAAGTCAAGATCATGTAAACTGTCTAAATAGTCCTATAACACCTAAGGAAATAGAAATATTCATCAAAACTTCCCAACCAAAAAAATCTCAGGGCCAGATGTTCAGAATTCTGCAGACCTCCAAAGAAGAGCTAATGCCAATACTCCTCAAACTATCCCACAAAATAGAAACAGAAGGAACACACCTAATTTATTCTATGAAGGCACAGTTACTCTGATACCTAAACCATACAAAGACCCAAAAAAAGAAAGAAAACTTCAGGCCGATCTCATTTATTAATATTGATGCAAAAATACTCAATAAAATCCTTGCAAACCAAATCCAAGAACACATCAAAACCATCATTCATCATAATAAAGTAAGTTTCATCCCAGGGATGCTGCACCAGCAGTATATGAAAATCCATCAAGGTAATATACTATATAAACCAACTCAAGGGAAAAAGCCACATGATCATCTCATTATATGCTGAAAAAGCCTTTGCTAAAATGCAACACCGCCCCCCCTTCATGTTAAAAGTCTTGGAGTGATCAGGAATTCATGGCACATACCTAAACATAATAAGAGCAATATATAGCAAACAAACAACCAACATCAAATTAAATGAATAGAAACTAGAAACAATTCCACTAAAATCCAGGATGAGACAAAGTTGTCCACTCTCTTCCTATCTACTCAATATAGTACTCAAAGTTTTGGCCAGAGTAATTAGACAACAAAATGAAATAAAGGGGATACAAATTGGAAAAGAAGAAGTCAAAGTATCACTATTTGCAGATGATATGATAGTATATATAAGTGACCCCAAAAATTCACAAGAGAATTCATACAACTCAAAAAATAACTTCAGCAAAAGAGAAGGTATAAAACTCAAATTAGTAGACTTCCTTTACGCAAAAAAAAAATAAAATAAAATAAAATAAACAGGCTGAGAAAGTAATTAGGGAAACAATACCCTTCACAATAGCCACAAATAGTATAAAATATCTTGGTGTAACTCTTACCAAGCAAGTAAAAGATCTGTGCAACAAGAACTACAAATCCCTGAAAAAAAGAAATAAAAAGCCTCAGAAGATGGAAAGATCTCCCATGTTCATGGATTGATATGATTAACATAGTGACAATGACCATCTTACCAAAAGCAATCTACAGATTCAATGCAATCCCCATCAAAATTCCAACACAATTCTTCACAGACATGGAAAGAGCAATTCTCAGCTTCATATGGAAAAACAAAAAACCCAGGATAGCCAAAATAATTCTCAACAATTAAAAAAAAAAAAAAAAAAAAAAAAACTTCCAGGGGAATCACTGTCCCTGACCTCAAGCTGTACTACAAAGCAGTAGTGAAACAAACAAACAAAGCACACATGATATTGTTACAGAAACAGACAGGTCAATCAAAGGAATATAATTGAAGACACAGAAGTAAACCCACACACCTATGAAGACTTGAACTTTGACAAAGAAGGCAAAAATATACAGTGGAAAAAAAGACAGCATCTTTAATAAACGGTGCTGGTCTAAGTAGAGATCTGTACAAAGCTCAAATCCAAATGGATCAAGGACCTCAACATAAAAATCACATATACTGCATCTAATAGAAGAGAAAGTGGGGAAGACTTCAAACTCATTGGCACAGGGGGAAATTTCCTGAACAGAACACCAAAGGCTCATGAATTTTGCTGGCAAATGGATGGAACTAGAAAATATCATCCTGAGTGAGGCAACTCAGGGCCAAAAGGGTAAGCATGGTATGTTTTCACTGATTAGTGGATAGTAGCCAAAAAGTTCAAAATACCTAGGATACAACCCACATACTGTAAGAAGTGTAACAAGTAGAAAGGCCCAAGTGACGATGTGATGTTTCAATTCCACATAGAAAAGGGAAGGAAATAATCGCAGGAGGCAGATGGAGGGAGAGGCTTGAGTGGGAGGGGGAGGGAAGGAAAAAGGGGAACAGGACCAGGTATGGGGGCAGGAGAGATGAATGAAGAAAGTATCGTGGGGGTAGAGTGTGTGGGGAATCCTCTAGAAAGTATAAGAGACCCAGGAGATGAGAGACTCTAAGGACTCAAAATGGGTCACCTTAGCCAAAATACCCAACACTGGGGTGAGGGAACTCAAACAGTCCACTTCCAGTAGATAGTCAGGGCCTCAAGCAGAAGGGCTGGATTACTGACCCACAGTTAAAATTTCTGACTCAGAACTGTTCCTGTCTAAAAGATCTGCAGGGACAAAATGGAAAAAAGACTGAAGGAAAGGCAGACCAACATGGGATCCATCTCATGGAGGGCACCAAGATCGGACACTATTAGTAGTGCTATGATGTGCTTACAGACGGGAGCCTGGCATGGCTGTCCCCTAAGAGGCCCTACCAACAGCTGAGACAGAAGCAGATACTTACCCCCAACCATTGGACTGAAGACAGGGACCCCTATGCTTGAATTAGGGAAAGGATTGAAGAAGCTGAAGGGGAGAGCGACCCCATAGGAAGACCAGCAGTCTCAACTTACCCAATCTCCAGGGAACTCCCAGAGACTGTGCCACGAACCAGGAGCATACATGGCCAGTCCAAGGCCGCTGGCACAAAGGTAGCAGAGGTCTGCCTGGTCAGGCCTTAGTGGAAGAAGATGTCCTTAATCGAGACTTGAGGTTCCAGGGAAGGGGGAGGCTTGTTGGAGGGAGAGCACCCTCTTGGAGGCAAGGGGGAGGAGGAATGGGATGAAGGACTATGGGAGGAGGGACCAAGATGGGGAACAATGACAGGAATGTGAATAAATAAAATAATAAAAAATTGAAAAAGAAAAAGAAACAAAGTCTGTCATATAACTTAAAATACTGCCCATTAAAAGAAGTAATGAAACCCTAACAGGATGAACGAACATATATGTCATGCAATAAAAATGCTACTTGATATAAGAATACATAGCTTCTCTACCCTGCCACCTAAATGAAATTGAAACACTTGGCTGCTTTCTTTGGGAGAAACTCACAACTGTGATTAAGCACTTGACATGAGCAGATGACCTCTTAAGTAAGATGACTCCAAAGGCTTATGAAGGAAAAGACAATTACCTCTATTTTTCTTGAAGCCAAAATCCTTCAGTTTGGGGAAACTGTACATGGCACACGGAAGATTCGGTTCATTTGCTCTGTAATACATTCCCTGTAACATGTTATCAATTACCACATATACACAGTTACACAGATACACAGATAGCCACGAATTTCATTACGGATAATCATGACATCTGTCATGAAGCATCTTACATTTTTCTATCTGCTGCTTGCAGGGTCATATATCTGACATATGATAACCTCCCTTTCTAAACTCTGTTGTGGGAAGATTCTTTTCACCTCTGCCCACATAACTAGGCTCCACCCATTTGCAAACATGCAACAAGAATCTAGCACCATCCCGTTATGCGGTTTCTCGTTCTGGCATGGCTCACACCTTCAGGAATGGTTACCTTTATTATGCATACATGGGCCTTAGAAAACTCAACGTGAAAAAAAAATCTATTAGGCCTCTTTTTAAACAGTTACCGTATGCCTGTCTCTATGTGTTTGCAGCATTTCCTATCATAAGACATTATTTCTTGTTAATGGCCAAACATTTAAATATTGAGGCACTCTTTTTGCAATCATCTTTGATAAAATTAAAAAAAAAGATTGTTGATCAAAATGTTGTCTTAGTCGTTACTGACAGCTGTTAAAATGCTGCTAAAAATATAGCACTGACTGCTGAAGAGGGAGCTTCTCTTGTGTCAGCCTCGTGAGAAGAGCTCTAAACAAGATTTCATCGAGCTCCACAGAGACAGAGGCCTCACACAATGTGTTGCCCAATGTGTTTCAGTGTGTGTAGGTGCTAGGGGTAGGGAGGCTGAATGTTTGTAGTGTGTATGTGGGGTGTGTGTAAACGTATAGTATATATGCTGTGTGTACGTGGTTTGTGTGTGTAGTATATATAGTGTGTGTATGTATGTATGTATGTGTGTGGGGGGTGCATGTGTTTATAATTATGTGCATATTTTAGTGCACATCTGTGCATCTGCATATATATGTGCACGTGTGTATCGTGTTATGTGTGAGCACATGTATGTAGTGTGTGTGGTATGCATGTTCAATGTGTGTGGTGTGTAGTGTGGTTTTGTGTATAAATGTGTATATACATGTATTGTGTATGTGTATGTGCATGTGTGTGTGCACGAGCATGAGCAGGCGTGTGCATTCATACTAAGCATTATAACACAAAACAGCCTGGTTTCCTGATGAGCACACAACCATGCAGTTATTTATGTAAGATTAGCACAGTTATTTAAAGGTGATGCGTTTTCTCCACTGCACCAAGAATATATGAGAAAAGAGGAGAAAATGAAAGTGCCCTTATTTTTATTAAACTATACTGTTCTAAGTTCCTCCACCCCCCCTTTAAACTACTGTACATTATTCCTAAATTTAGAACCTCAGTGTGGGCCCAATGAAATTTGATTTGCTTCTAATAACGTGGCATCCTAATCGTGATGTGTGTGCCGTCTGCTGCTCTCCCATCTCAAAATCCGACCATAGACATGGAGGAAGTTTGTCAATTTTCCATTTAAACTACCCGAAAATGTAATAAAGGTAGACAGATAAATCAATCTGTAAACAAATCCCACATTAATTATTCAAATCAGTGAATAAAGAAAGCTGAAGCAAAGATTCCGAATAGTGTGGGAAATTGAGTTTGGGCAATTCTGGAAATCAGCAAAATCTCTAATATGTTCTGAATTCATCTTCCAGTCTGCAATTTCTTCCTTGCTCACAGTGTTTATAAACTGTAACATGTGTGCTTTGCAATAAACAAAGAGGCTGGATCTGATATCATTGTGCTATTCATCTTCTCTGTCTGACACTGGCCCCATCTCTCTCTAGCTCTCCCTGTCGTTCTCAACTCTTTCCAGCAGTTGGTAAGAGACGGGGGAGGGAGGAAGCTGAAACAAACAAATAAATAAATAAACATCAATAAATAAACAAACATAAATAAATAAGTAAACCTAGCATGGCATGGCTTGTTAACAAAGTTAATTACAACTAAATGCTTTAATTTTTATCATAAAAATCAACTATTTAATACAAATAAACTATATGGACTTAACTTTTTGTCATCAAATAAAGATATAAGAAGAAAGATAAGTTCAATTTGTCGTGAGAGAGAGTTCCCAATTTATAAACCCTGATCATTTTCAGCTGTTGAAGAAATGGGATTGCAAGCAGGGAATTGAGGGGTGGCTCTGATCAAGTTAAAACAGAGCTCAGGAGGATTTTTTTTCCAACACAAACTTAGATATTAGGCTTTGTTTCTGAAGTTACATAATAGAGGATGTGATGTCACACATGTGAATTACAAAGGCTGAGTCGTGCACTTTACTGTGGCAAACCTCGGGGAGTTTGACACTAATGGGATGGGGGAGGGAGGTGTCCTCAGGTTCAGCCTTTAATGTGCTTTCATTGTCAAAAGGGAGAGAGACATCTGCAGCTGCTTGAGGTTTGGAGATGCTTGGCAGTTATATGGAAGACAGAGTGACAGGTCTCTGTGACTGTCCATGTCTTAATTTTTTAATCTCTTTTTTTCAAAAGAAAAAGGATGTTCTTTCCATCCTTTTGCAAAGAACAAACATGCTTATCTAAAGGGTTGGGAAGAAAAAAATCTTAGTTAGAAGATACCTTTTTCAAAGCAATGGCATTGCTAGACACACACTGCAGGTGATAGGACTCATTCCTGGTGGGCATGTAAATGACTCTGCCCCTAACACCCTAAGCCCTGTGTTCTCTCCTTATGGAAGTCCTTTAGATAGGGCACTGGTGGGCTAGTCCTATCAAAAGCAATACCACCTTCCCACCACCCTTCCCAAGGAGGCATGGCCCTCAGCTGTTGTCTTCTCAGAGTACCCGCAAAGCAAGAATGCAAGGGAAACTTAAGACTCAGATAAGGATTTAAAAACAGAAAAACCTAAAACTTTGCCTCTGAACAATTGCAAGATCCTCTGAACCTCTCCCCAGGAATAAAAGAAACTGACATATATGACCCCTCTATTTTGGCCCAAAAGTGTTCCAAAAGAATGTATATGAATATGATTTATATGTATACATATATGTATAAAATCTTAGATCTTAATATCAAACAACCCTAAAGACAGGAAAGATAAAAATCTGCAAAGTGGCCAAATAAAAACATAGGGGAAAAAAGTCTCCTAAATTTCTAAAATGTTGCAGTTATTATAACTCCATTTTATACCCTACTTTAATCACATCATCTGTGGTGGGAATGTGCAGGGGAAAGAATTCTTGTGTTAAATTTACTCTGAAAATGAGAAAGTAGCCATCCAAGCCTAACATGTCAGTCTCGGAAAAGAATTTACATTATCTCAGTTACAATAGACCATGGCTCTTCCTCATCAAAAAAAAAAAAAAAAATTACAATCAAAAAAATTTCAAACATACAAGGAAGCTGGAGAAAACTCTTTTGTACCGGCAATTTGATTCTTCCATTATTATACTACATGCACATGTCACATATATGTATACGTACATGCATATGTACAAGTATATATATGTGTGTGTATATGCATATATACATATATCCATCTTTCTGTTAATTTACCCAGTCCATCACTATCAATTCATCTTATTTTTGAGGCATTTCCAGTCAGTCTGCCCACATAAGTATATTTCTAAATTGTCCTTTCTAAAGTTAGCTGAATATAAGGTTAAATTTTGTAATAAATTATATAAAACATTTTCTTGTTCTCACCTAAGACATAACTTCGCAAAAGTTAGCCTGAAAGACATTTTTTACAAATAAAAAGAAAAAAAAATGTTTTGCTCAATGTCAAAAAGCCATGTTGAGTCACCAAAGAATTTGAGAAGTGGTGGAGCAACTGAGGTTGGTGTGGGACTGTGGGAATGGGGCTGGAGGAAGGCAGGGGTTATTTTAACAAGAGAGTTCCGTTTTGAATGGCGACCAGCAACTTTCACTCCTGTATAGGAAGGAATTAGGAAGAGGGAGGGGTGAGAGAGGCTTAGAAAACCGTGGAAAGAGCGTCAAATCAGAAAAGAGGGTTGTGAGGTCAATTCCTGGATTTATTTAACTGGTTCCTAAGGGGAGGGTGGGGGGGACAAGCAAGCAGGTGAGCACAGTGTACTACTAGTGGCACTGGTCTTCCCCGCGTCGCAGACTTCCAAGTAGGGGCGTGTGTAACGGTGTCCTGGAAGAGTCCTGAGCAGAGGCTACCTCGCACACCCGCGAGTGCGCGTGACAACGGGCGCGCGCACACACACATACACTGGGCTGGGGTGACCTGAGTGCCTTGGGGTGAGAGGCTAGGACAGGATGGAGAGTGAGAAGGCGCTGGGGACGTGAGAACCGCTGGATCACAGTTCAGGCTCTATCCTTCTCCCACCACCGCAGCGTGCCCGCGCTGCCCGACCAGGGAGCCCGCCTTTCACTTTCGCATCTGCGTAGGTGTCTGCTGGGGCGGGCGCGAGGGCGCGGGGGCGCGCGGGGCGGCGCGGGGGCGCGCGACGGGGGAGGGTTGCAGCCGCTCGCCCCTTCCTGGGCCCGCAGCGCTCCGGGCGGCCGCTATCAAAGCGCAGGGTCGCTAGCGGTCGCTTCCCACGCGCCCTGGTGCGCAGACACCCAGGCCCGCCTGCCCCCCCCCCACGGTGGGGGTAGGGCAGCAACCCAAGAGCAGTCTCACTGGGTGGGCAGCGGAGGCGCAGGCAAAGAAACTTTTCCCTCCTGGCCCACTCTTGGTCTTCCAGCCCTCCGCTCCCAATCCGGTGGCACCTGCACCTGAGGCCAGGCGCCAGGTCAGGGCCGACTTTGGGGACCCAAGAATACAGGCATACAGGGTGCTTGCAATGGGGTTTCATTCTCCCTTGGCCGCCACCAGCACCCCTGTCTCCCACCAGCGGGTGGCAGGACCGCTGGACAGCTTCATACTGCTAGTGAGGGTGTGACCCGGGGAGGGGGCCACGGCGCCGCGGGCTCCCTCTGCGGCTGCCCCCACAAACACACACACACACACACACACACACACACACACACATACACAGGACGCTCTGTCGCCTGAGCTGTCACCGGCCACCCCAGTCCTGGGAGGGGGCGCGGAGAACCGCGCTTCCCCGCTGCGGGCGCCAGAGCTTACCGCTGGACTGGCAGGCTCCTGGGACCTCCACAGTCACTGCGGGGCGAACCAGCAGCCCCGGAGACCCGCCGGCCCCAGGCCCGGCCGCTACTGCTGGGGACCGGCGGGTGCTCGCAGCCCCCTAGGCTCGATATAGTGCTGCCAGCTCGCCGGCTTGCCGGCTCGCCGGCTCCAAGAGGGTATCTGCACAGTCGCTCTATTACTCTACCCACCGTCAGTAGGGCGACTGCCAGGATTGCTATTCTCTCCATCCTCAGTGCCGATCAGCGGGTTTTGGACTTGCTGGTGGCGGCGGCAGCGGCGGAGGCGGCGGGAGTCTCGCTGCCCCCCTCCCCCGCCCCAGCTTCCCTACCATGTCCTAGAAAAGGTGAGTGCAGCGACTGTCACTTTGCACCGACAGTGGCGAGAGAGGGCCGGGAAGCACAAGGGAGGCCCGGGTTGGCAGGGCCAGCGCAGAGGGCAGAGGAAGCGGGTCGGCTCAAGGAGGTGGGCTGCGGGCAGTAGGCCAGGTGCCCGCCAGGCCGGCCCGGGACAAGGGTGCTGGGAGGCTGGTGAGCGCGCGGTGACTGCTCCGCGCCTTTCTAACCTAGATTTTGCAAGGAGCTTTGATCCAGGGCAAAACCAGCCCTCCCTAAAGGAGGTAAAAACTTAGTAAAAAAGAGCCGGGTCCATTTCTTTAATAATGAACAGTTCTGCCACACTGGCTGAGCTGCAGCCTCTGCTGCTTGGCGAGCTCGGGCCGCCGGGTCCGGGACTCCCCTAGCTCCAGCTCGCCACTCGCGCGCGGCCTCGGGCGAGATTGATGCTGAGAGTGCTCGCCCAGCGCGCGTGACAGCTACCCTCTCGGGAAAGTTGGGACACTCGGTGGGGTTGGGGGATGTTGTGTGTGTAGGGACTCCAGGGACAGCTCCACGCCGGGGACTGTTGGGCACCAGAGTCCGGAGTCCCAACCAGCTTGCGGGCTCCGTTGCAGTCCCTTTTGCCTCTGGGGAGTGTCCTGCGGGAGGGGCTGAGAGTTCCAGTCTCCTTGGGCTTGGAATCCCGGATCCTGAGGCTTAACTAACTGTAAGGAAAGGAGGGGCCTTTGGGCAAAGGTGCCCTCCTCCTTCTGGGGCTCGCAGGGAGCGAGGGGGGGAGCCTAAAGCTGCACAGCTGCCGCCGGCGGCCTGCGGGTCGCCAAGGGCCAGGGGACCAGATTTAGGTGTGTACGTCACTGGTGCTGACTCTCAGCCAGCAGGGGAGTCCAAAGCCAGCCTCAAACCAGTCTAAAAGTCCTTAGAAATTAAAGTTAAGGAATCCATCTTTCGGCTTAGCAAGTGCAGTGCTTAGGTGGGCGGGAGGGAAATCAGGGTGGGGGCGAAAGAAAGAGGTCGAAATTTCTTCACGCAGACAAGCGATCCTTAGGAAATAGTTTTAGTGTCCCCCCCCCTCCATTGTATCTGCCCCAATTATGTGCACCCTTCTCACACATTATAAAGTGAATATCCTCGATAGTAAGCTTGCTTGCATATTGAAGTAGTGGAAAAATCCAGCACTAAAGGAGTAACTACAGTAACAAAATTATCAGGCGCCTCAGCTCTTGACCCTGGCACTTTTTTTTTTTTTTTTTTTTTTTTTTTGGCAAGGGGTGGGGTGGGAGGAAGGCTGTGTTTAAAGGGGTTTGGCTGCACTGAAAGCACCCGCTTTTCCTGCGTGGTTAAAACGAGGAAACTGAAATCGAGTGGGAACGAGATCCTCTGGCTCTCCGACCACGGAAATTAAGGCTGCTCGGCGGGGAGGTAATTCTAAGACCTGGAGGAAGCCGGGAGCAGAGCTTCAGGGGTCCCGGGGACGCCCACCCGAGCAGCCCTAGGCCTAAGGGCGCTGTGGGAGGCGCCGGGTGTGCGCCGCTGCGGCTCACCTGGCGCTGCAGGTGGAGAAAGCGAGGGCACACCATCGAGGCGGCTCTCGCGTCACCACGCTTGCCCCTTCTCTCCAGATTGCCGTGGTCCCCCCGGGGGACAGTTGGGTAGGTGAGAAGAAGTTTGGGGCGAAAGAGCAAAGTGGGCTAAAGGGTAGCGTGTGCAGGGGTGCCCGGTCGGGCCACCACCACAGGGAACCAGGAGAACTCGCCGCCTCTGCGGCTTTAAGGAAGCTGCGGAGTCCAGGCTGTGTCGCAGCAACTTTGTATCAGTCATGTCGCCCGCCTGGTGACTGACAGCCTCGGTTGCCCAATGAGAAGCGCGCCTGGCCCGCACAGCGTGGAGCCTTGTTTCCCCCTTGGCCAATGGAAATGGCTCCGGCGGGCGGGACAGCGACCTGAACTTTCTGGACATGTGACCGGGTTTAAAAGGGCCGGCTTTCCACTCCCCCCGCGGGGCTTTCTCCCGCCCCCTCCTCTTGGCCCGCCCTGGCCCTGCCCCTGACCCCTCCCCTCAGCTCCTGCGCACCCGGGGTGTCATTGGGCCCGGGAGAAGAGAGCCAACTTCAGGCTGCTCACAGGAAGGCTGTGCGAGTCACCTGGGCGCCAGCGCTGCTGTCTTGGGCTCTCCCACTGCAGGGAGAGCGGCACTGGCTGGTCTGGATGTGGTTGGATGTAGGGGGGTTCCTCAGCAGGGGTGTCGTGGAGGTGGCAAGCGCTGCAACAGGTAGACGGCGGCGAGAGGACGACCCTGGCCGAGGCAGGTGTGTAGGGGTGCGCAGTGGGGCGCCTCCGGTCCAGCCCGGTGTGCGACCGTGGCAAGGGTGGCTTGCACTTTGCAGGGAGAAGCCGCTGCGTAATCCCGAGGCATAGTCAGTATGGTTCTGTGTGCTTGTTGTTTTGTTTTGGTTTTTCACCCTCCACACCCCCCCTCCCCACACCCTGGCCGGCCGAGGACTATTTTGGGAAAGTTTGGCCACTTTGGATAAATGCCCTCTAAAGAGCGGCTTTTAACCGGCTTTGGCAGTGGGCGGTCTACCACCCTCCCCTTTCCCCAAAACTGAATTTCAGATCATTTTGCTCTTGCAAATTTTAAAGGACGTTTGAATAATGTTTCTTTCATCTATCAATTGCGGAAGCTCCTCAGTCTGAGTGGGAGGTGAAGCAGATAAGGGCAGTTGAAGGAGCTAGATCACCATAGATCTTGTATGAACGAGGTCTGGAAAATCGTGCGTTCCCAGTTCTTTTATATCTGGGGAAACTCTAGGGGATTCTTAAGTCAGGGACAGACAAGGGATGAGGCTGCTTTTGGTGGCATCCTTGTTCAGATGGGTTTTAGATGCAGGGCTTTCTGCTGAATTTTTAAAAGACGAGGTTAAATCATAATGCTTCATCATACCATCTGCTTTATTTATTTACTTATTTATTTATTATACCATAGTTCAGAAAACTTTTGCTAGCAGAGGAGTTACTAAAGCCGCTGAGTTTTAAAGGCACCAAGCCGCATCTTAACATTGTGGTGTAGGTGCTGTTTTTGGTGATATTTACATAGTAATGATAACAGCATTTTCCATCTGTGAAGTCCTCCCTTGGAGCTTTAATTTCACATTTGACATTATAGCATGCTACCTAGCATGTGTGTCATGAAGTTTAGGAGGGGGGCGACTCAAGATAAAGCAAAGCATTTTCCTTTATGGAAGAAACAGTTTGGTTAAAGGAAAAGAGGGACAGAGCTGATGTGGCTCATTGGGTCAGGCCAGCGAGCAGAACTCATGTGTGCTTAGTTCTGACTGGTTCCCCCACTCTCTCAGGTGACCTTGGCAGGTTTGTCCCTCATCTCTAAGAGGGGAAGCTAACAGTCCTGAAGAGCACTAAAACTAGTTTCCTCAGGTTATCTGCCTTCTAAAGCAGCCCTTAAGGCTGGGTCTCTACTGTACCACAGTGACATAACTGGGGTGAAGGGAAGATGACATTAAGGAGGGGATATGTTTGGGGAGCATTAAATGATACAAGTTCCCAAGAATCTTTGATAATTTTTTCCTGGGGAAAAAAAGAAACTACTTTCTTATGGAATAGGGCAATTTAATAGACTATGAAACAAAGTTTTAACGTCTGTTTCCTTTGTGCTAATAGTATTTAAGGAAAAATATATATTATATATATACTGAGCTTTAGAGAGGTTTGCAGACCTAGCATATGGCTCACTTAGAACAACAGTGGCAATAGCCCTTCAGGATATTAGTGAGCCCTTTGCACACATACATGTAAACATGAGCACATGCATGTATGCACACACACATACATGTAAAACCTACTGGTGTTTTTTTTCCTTATCTATGTGGATATTTTTGTCTTTCTTTTGCATGAAAATAAAGGTTTACAATGGCCTAAGAGTCTCTGGTGTAGTGTTTACTGGGAAGCTTAGAGGCCTGTTTTTCCCTAAGCTAGGTATTCATGTAACTCCCTGCTTTATTTTATACTTAGGTAACAAAAAACTTTCCCTTTACCCTCAGGATAAAGTTTTATGAGGATCATACTCATCAAGTTGTATTTTTAGTAGTCATTGGTAAGTTCAGATTGACTGAACTACTCTTCAAAGCCGTGGTCATTATGTCAATTCTAAAAAGCCAACACCAGTTTCCTGGACAACACAGGAAATAAATTTCTAACCTAACTCATTTGTTTATATAAAAAAAAAACTAACTAAAATAATAACCGAGGAGAACTCACCAAAAAATATTTCAGTAATCCTATTTTAAAAGCATCTGATCTTAAAAACAGTGTTTACAGGGAAAGCATTCACGTGCCAACTGCTGCCCACCCTTCTGGTTTGGTTGCCAACCTTTACTGTTTCCTTTGAGAGGTAGGTAAGGATGACAGATGAAGAGACCTTCAACAAAGCCAATTTAGATTTCAGCAAGTGTCTGGCAAATTCTTTGAGATATTCCTGTCAATAACTCGGTGAAATACAGTTGGCTTTAGGAGAATGTTTTGAGAATTCAGGGTTTGGAGAACCAGGACTTGGGAAGTTGAGATCATCTGTCTAATGTTAGCTGATAAGTTGCTTTCCTGTAGAGAGAAACTGGCTGGTGCCCACTGCCTCCAGGAGGGATTCTACTGTGAGCTTTAAAGAGGTTTGTAGACCTGGCATATGACTCATTTTGGCAACAGTGACAAAAGCCCCTCGGGATATTAGTAGGTCCTTTGAACAACAACAACAACAACATGAACAGAGATAAATTATTTTAGGGGGTTCTAGATTAAAAGCACACTACTTTCTGCATTTTAAAATCTCCCAGGCATTTTAGAATCCAGATTTTCACTGTGAGGCCTCATAAAAAGCCATGTGCACTTACTCCAGAGGACAGCTGGGTTGGTGAGGTTTTGGATAAGGGTCTAGGTAAGGATCCCCTTCAGACTCAGGGCAGACATCCCTGTTGCTTAGGATGAAAGGGTGAGCTATGCGAACTGGGATGAAGGTTCCTGTGAAAGCCACAGGGATACTTCTCTTGAAGGCCTTCAGGGAGCTCATGGTACCAGAGAGGCTTGTGAGTGGTGACATAGAGTAGGATGCACGCACACAAGGGCTTCTCTTCTGAACACACACATAGTTGTGAAGGTTAATGGATTTGGACCAAAACCACATATATCTTATCTATATACATCTATCTTTCGTATGGAAAGAACAGAATAGTCTCTGTACAAACAGAAGCAACATGTAATATTTGCTGTATTTTCCAATTTATTGCTCTGACTAAATGAGTCTTCAGAAGAGTAAAAAATGTCTATTATTAGCAATAATTTGGGTCCCAGTTCTCTCTCTCTCTCTCTCTCTCTCTCTCTCTCTCTCTCTCTCTCTCTCTCTGTGTGTGTGTGTGTGTGTGTGTGTGTGTGTGTGTTTCAACTTTTACTGGTTTTTGTCCAAATTTACTTTTTTTGACTGAAATTACCAGATTACTACCTCAATCTTTGTGATTTGATTTATTTTCTACTTTTTGGAAATTGATTTTTGATTAAGAATTAATAGAATAATGTTCTTTAAGTGAAAGCATACTACATAATTGGTAGGTTTTAAGGTTCACAAATTGAGTATTGATTATAGTATAATACTTAAACATTTTATTTGCATTTTACCATCCATGTGGGACACAGTTGTAAAACTGATAGTTCCTAACTACTCATAATTTAAAATCTACTGTAGAATACAGGGAAGTCAGGGGCAATTGTCATACTCAAGCAACTTGTGCATTACATTTCATTATAGAGGCTTGTGATATGTAGTACCAATTATTTAGTTAAGTCATTATATGTTCTTGCAATGTTAATTTAAATTCTGTAGTAAAGAACTTCCTAGTACTTCTTTTAATAAGCAAAGGATTGGGGAGCAGGGGTTGGAGGTCAAGTAGAGAGAGGCTAGAAGGCATGTAGTAGTCTTTATATATGAAGAACTACAGACTTGGCAGGATATATAGATTTGAAAATATATGCAGGCATGATTTTTAATACTAAGATGTACAGATAAGATTTTTCTGGACTGAATTATTTTTTTTGTCAAATATTTTTTTTTTACAGTGACCTGTTTTCCTTAGAGCAGTTGTCCAGGGAAGACTTTGCTCCCTAGGGACACTTGGTAATCTGCGGACATTGTTTTTTTAGGGTGGTACTCTTAGCATCTCCATCTCAGCATCAGGGCAGGAGACAGAGATCCTTCTTAACACACAAAATTATCTGCTTGTGAGTGTCCTTAAGAGCCAGGTAGAGAAACACTGGTAAACAGAGAGCTGAGGTCAGATCCCAGCTCTTCCACCGAATGCATGGCCAGTGCAGCAGTGTCTCTCACCTTGTTTCTTCACAAATTCTTGTCTTTGTGTATAGGTTGGCTTGTAAGGTTAAATATCAGAAAGGCTTGCAATAGTGTGCTGAATTATATAGCATATAATAATTATGTATATATAGTCTATTGTAATCTGTTCATGAGCTAAATTTATCAATTAGAGCAGATGGGATTGAATGTATATTGACAACATTCCCATGGGCTCCTTGAAAATGGAAATTAGGCCTGGCTTTGTTGTTGTTGTTGTTGTTGTTGTTGTTGTTGTTTTCTTGTTGTTTTCTTGGTTTTAGGGGGCTGTTTTATTTTACTACAGATTCATGTAGCAAGTGCTGAGGACTTATTTCTGAGTAAATGCTTAAGTGGTCAGGAGGCCCTTCATAAACTTCCTCCATTCAGGGCTGAGAGTAAAATGTTGGATGACTCGAACAGAGGTGTTGCTAGGCCAAGGAACTTGTTATAATTGTTTCCTGACAAGAAAGAGCCAAATGCTAATGACCTGTCTGGCAACAGCTCTGATCCATCCTCCAAGTCAGTTTATATATACTCATACTTTACAGAAGTGACACTACTACACTAATTAAATTGACATCATTAATATAAGAAATATATATATATGTATATATATACATATATATATATTAAAATATATAAAATTAAGAAAACCTTACTGTTTTAAAAACAGTTGGTCAATGACTTTTCTTATGACTCTTCATTTGGGAAGCACACATTTGGAAACACAGATTTAATTGCATTTTCATATCATTTATAATAAGTCCATGTATTTGGTCATGTGGGAGGTAGCTTTCATATCCAAAGTGTCCCAAGACTTTGGAGTCATAAAGTTAGTTGTTAGTTTGTTTTGTCTCAGTGTATAAAGGAGCTCTATTATGGGTGAGAACTTACGAGCAAGAAAGGAACCCGTACTCTTGCATAGAGTGGATCACAAGAAAAGGTTGCCCAAGTTAGTTGTAATTTTTTTGTTTTGTTATTGTTGTTGTTGTTGTTTTGTCATCATGCTTTTGGCTTTGTCCAATCAACCATATTCCCCTTGAACTACCATATCAATCCCTATGATTAATTTGAATATTATTTAATATTCACGAATGTTACCATTTGTAAATTTTCTTTACAAACTGCCAAGGCTCTATTATAGTGAGTTTTATTGAGACATAAAGTAGCACTTGGTTCTTCTGACTTCTGAAGAAGTTAGAGGAGATATATTCTGTTTGGGTGATATATTATATCAGTATCCAAAAAGTATATTTTAATGCATCTAGAGATATTGTTTATGTTAAGTCGAATACAAATTGTAGCACAATCGATACAATTTTAGACTGCCTTGGCATAATACTGTTGTCACTTACTCTAACATTTGAATATAAATCTGTTTGTTAGCTATGGAAACCAAAGGCTACCACAGTCTCCCTGAAGGCCTAGATATGGAACGGCGCTGGAGTCAAGTGTCTCAGACCTTGGAGCATTCTTCGCTTGGACCTGCAGAGAGGACCAGTGAGAACAACTACATGGAGATTGTCAACGTCAGCTGCGTTTCCGGTGCTATTCCGAACAACAGTACTCAAGGAAGCAGCAAAGAAAAACACGAATTACTCCCTTGCCTTCAGCAAGACAACAGTCGGTCTGGGATTTTGCCATCAGATATTAAAACTGAGCTGGAATCCAAGGAACTTTCAGCCACGGTGGCCGAGTCCATGGGTTTATACATGGATTCTGTGAGAGATGCCGAGTACACTTACGATCAGCAGAACCAACAAGGAAGCCTGAGCCCGGCAAAGATTTATCAAAACATGGAGCAGCTGATGAAGTTTTACAAAGAGAATGGTCACAGGTCCTCCACACTGAGTGCTATAAGCAGGCCTTTGAGGTCATTCATGCCTGACTCTGGAGCCTCCATGAATGGTGGGGCCTTGCGTGCCATCGTTAAAAGCCCAATCATCAGTCATGAGAAGAGCCCCTCTGTTTGCAGCCCGCTGAACATGCCGTCTTCAGTAGGCAGCCCTGCGGGCATCAACTCCATGTCCTCCTCCACAGCTAGCTTTGGCAATTTCTCAATGCACAGTCCCATCACTCAAGGAACCTCACTGACATGTTCCCCCAGTGTTGAAAATAGAGGCTCACGGTCACACAGCCCCGCACATGCGAGCAACGTGGGCTCCCCCCTTTCGAGTCCGTTAAGCAGCATGAAATCCCCAATTTCCAGCCCTCCAAGTCACTGCAGTGTAAAATCTCCAGTCTCCAGTCCAAACAACGTCCCTCTGCGCTCCTCTGTGTCCAGTCCGGCAAATCTTAACAATTCAAGGTGCTCTGTTTCTAGCCCTTCCAACGCCAACAATAGATCTACACTCTCCAGCCCGACAGCCAGCACAGTGGGGTCCATCGGCAGCCCCATCAGCAATGCCTTCAGCTATGCCGCTTCAGGCACTTCTGCTGGAGCCGGTGCCATCCAGGATATGGTTCCCAGTCCAGACACCCACGAGAAAGGTGCTCACGACGTTCCTTTCCCTAAGACAGAGGAAGTCGAGAAGGCCATTTCCAACGGTGTGACTGGTCAGCTCAACATTGTCCAGTACATAAAACCCGAACCAGATGGGGCTTTCAGCAGTTCCTGCCTAGGAGGAAACAGCAAAATCAACCCCACTTCTCCGTTCTCAGTACCGATAAAGCAAGAGTCAAGTAAGCACTCATGTTCAGGCGCCTCTTTTAAAGGGAACCCCACAGTCAATCCATTTCCATTCATGGATGGCTCATACTTTTCTTTTATGGATGATAAAGACTATTATTCCCTATCAGGAATCTTAGGACCACCTGTGCCCGGCTTTGATGGAGGCTGTGAGAGCAGCGCATTCCCAGGAGGCATTAAGCAAGAACCAGATGATGGAAGCTATTACCCTGAAACCAGCATCCCATCATCTGCCATCGTTGGTGTGAATTCAGGTGGACAGTCCTTTCACTACCGGATTGGTGCTCAAGGTACAATATCTTTATCACGGTCACCTAGAGACCAATCTTTCCAACACTTGAGTTCCTTTCCACCCGTCAATACATTAGTGGAGTCATGGAAACCACACGGTGACCTGTCATCTAGGAGAAGTGATGGGTATCCGGTCCTAGAGTACATTCCAGAAAACGTGTCAAGGTAAGTTGATTTGTTTTGTAATCCTTTCTCTCCTGTTCCCTTTCTTACTGCTCCCCCTCCATCTCTGAAAATCATGGTTTTGTAAATTGGTATAGCCGGTCTTATCTTTGCGATGGAGAAATTGCGACACATTTCAGGATAGCACTGTTTTCTTTTTAAGGATGGTTATTTTGTGCTCTTCCTTGGATTATTGATATAGCACTATTTTTTTGAAGTAAAGGAACAAAATATTCTTAAGATCATCTAGATGTTTCTGTTGACTTTGAAGAAACACAGACACACACACACACACACACACACACAGGCATCTCCCTGTTGTCTCTTAGGTGTTTGGAAAATGTTTCTTTTCTACAGCCAGTTCCTATATTTATGTTAGCAGGCTTGTGTTCATCTCCCCCTTTCTGTTTTCTGGTTCACTGAGACTATATTAAATTACTTCCTCATGGTCTTAGTCTCCTTTTTATATTAAAATTCTTTACTAATTACTTCAGTAGTTGTGAGAAATAAAACAGAACCACAAATCTTTACCTACAAGCTTCCTTCTCTCTCACTATTTGAGAGTAAAGCCTTGTTTTGGTGGGAGGGGGCTGGTATGACTTAATTATATGAAAGTTGTAGTTTCCTATTCAAATAAATTATTTCCTTAACTGTGAAGACTTTTACATACTCAGCCATCTAAAAACACTGAGTGGACAATCTCACTTTTTTATGTTGGAAGTGAAATATGTCATACTAGTTTTGAGTTGGTTCATTTATAGCTTATGAGATCTGCAAGATCACATACTCTGTTTACTGTAAAATGTGTCCTGGTTTTCCTTGATGTAGAGGCTGTGTTAGATATGTTTAGAAAAACAAGGAAGAGGTTTTAGATGTGAGTGTGAAGGGTGGTTCTTATTTATGCAGTGAGTACTTGCATTGGACTTTGCTTCAATTCTGGTTTTATTACATGGATGTGATAAGTGAGCCTTTTGTGGAATATATAAAGTATAACTTTTCTTACTAGTTTATTCCTTTGGCATCTAAGGACATGTGGATAGTTCCCTTCATTTCCTTAAATCTTTATTTTGTGAAAAATATGTCCATCTTAGTAATAGAATATAGGGCATATCTATAGTATCATATCTTTTACTGTTTTATTTTTCAAACACAAAGCTAAAAACTTTTGCCTTGAGGGTTCTTTTCCTTATCAGTGGCTCAAACCTTTCTGCTTCTTGCTTTTATAGAAGCAAATTCATTCTTAACAGTTCTTCATAGCACAGAATCTCATATTCCACTATTGGGTCTCAGCCCCTCCTGATTACCCAGGAACCCATATCCTTAGACATATCATGGGTATCAGCGTTCAGCCTGTGTTCGTGTGCATGCAAAGGGTTTGCTTCCTCCTGGGAACATAGCAAAGGGGAATCCTTTCTGCTTGTGCGTTTGCTGGGTTTGTGTCGACTGAGATTAAGCCTTCCATATTTCATTGTATCAATATCTAGTGTTGTTTGACGTCCTGTAAGTTGAAAAGTCTTTACAACTTTCTCTGGGGAAGGTTATCCAAACCTATTTGTTTTGCTCATTTCAAGAAGACTCAAGGATCAGTGGGTACATAGGCTGTTTTCTAGATTTCAGTATACACAATATAATAATTTTATGCATGTTTCATCACTGGTCTCTTTCTTTGTATCTTTTTAGACAAAATCTGATTTTCCCATTTTTTCACTTATGATGATAATATCCCATTTCAAGGAATGTTGGCTAAATTAAAGAATTGATTCTTGCAATGAATCAAGGCTATCTGCATTGCCTCTAGGTCTTAATAATATCCCTCTTCTTGGTAAAAGCCTATTTTAAAAATTTCAGAGTAGGATAGAGGGTTTCCAAGACCTTTCCAAGGAGGTCCATGAACTCATACGTCATGAGTGGACCGTGAACCGCTGGGTATTCACTGGTGATGAGTGATTAGCTGGGACTTGGTTCAGTTCCACACTGTAACTATCCAGCATTCTTCATTGTGGTGACAATACTCAGGGTCAGGTTTTTCTGGAAGAATCATGCTGCAAGGATCCCAACAGACCAGGAAAGCATCCTTCCTGTTTCTAGGAAATCCATGTGAAGCTATACTTTGTTTTTTCACATTCATGGAACAAATCATTAGTCTATGCTGATGTAGGAGTTGATACGAAAATCTGGCTCTCATATTAAAGGAAGACAATAGACTTGCCATGACAAAAATGGCCAACTAATTCACCAAAGTCTTTCATTTGAAGAAATAAAGTTATTTTTCACAAACGTATGTTTATATTAGTATGTAATAGTTTTCCATGAGTTAAATAGCCATTTCTGCTTATAATTTCATTTTGTTTTAATTCACATAAACAAGTTTTTTTAATTATGTTTTTTAATCTTTGGTACTGTTTTGTTTTGAAGGCTGTATATGCTATCTAACCTAGCCTTAGACTCACTGACTTCAGCCTCCCAGATGCTGAGGAAACAGGCCAAGCTTCCCTGCTCCTATTAAGAATAAGAAAAGAAGTGCTTCTAGCATAGAAGCTGATCGTCACTGGTCTGCCCACTGTTCTCCACACGTTTCGAAATTTGAAAGGTGATGCAATTTGTATTGGCCTAGTGGAAATTTGTATTGGCTCTCTGGAAAGAGTAGCCTATCCAAATAAGAAAAATGACTATCACCTAGATTCTTCCTTTAGGCTGACAGAAAAAGAGTGCTGGACATGATGCACGTGTTGTCTTCACTGTGTGGGCATTCTGAGGGAGCAGTGACGGAAGTCATTTCTTGTTAATCATTCCCAGTGAAGGGGCTGAGTTCCAAGTTGTAAAGTAAATTATGACAAAGCGAAATGTAAGGCCTCAGGGTGGACACTGGACCTGGTGTGTCATGTGGGTTAGTTTCCTGTCAGACTCAGTGCAAACAAAACTGACCTCGGGTGACTCAGTATCTCTCCAGGCCTCAGTTTCTTGGTTTTAAAGTGAAGGAGTAAAACTTGATTCTCTGTGAAGTCAGCCCTGTAAAGTGACAGAGACTTCCTTTGGAGGATCAAAAGAGTTTCTCTTAATACAATGTTGATCTGATCTCTAATAATTTTGTTTTACACCACACACACACACACACATACACACACACACACACACACACACACACACACACATCTCTCTAAATATATCCTTATCTGGGTGAAAAATCTTTGTCGTGTCAAAGTGAACATTGATGGGGGTGACCACTCATTGAAAAGCTGAGGCATTTTTAGGTCCTGATTTTTAATCCAATATTTTCTTTTATAAAATTCAACACCTGCTATGAATTCCTTGTTCTTTTTATTTGCATTATTCCTGGCTCACGTTGGTCATTCTGTTGACACAACACTGGCTGTTTATGGCGATAACCATAGTCACTTTAATAGTCTCATAATGCAGTGCTAACATTGACATAGACGTTTGAATATAAAGTCCACTGTTTCAAAGGGCATAGACTTGGGGGTTCCAATACAAGCAATTAAGTATTTACCACACTTTGTAGTTTTTTCATAACAGAAGAGAAAAATTCAATACATTCCACATCATTACTTTTGTCAATCATCTTTGACTTTTTTTTAATTTAAATTCACTTTTTCTGATAACACAAACGCTTCAGAATTCAAGAAGTTTGTGCCAAGTTTTTCCCTATCAGCAAACTTTCCCGATAAGCTGCAGAGATGTAAGAAACTTTACATGCTGTCAACTACAGAAACAGAGTGGCTTTGGTGGAGGCATGTGTGCTGTGTGTGTGTGTGTGTGTGTGTGTGTGTGTGTACATCGGTGTTAACTATAGGAAAGCCATCAGGCCTTGCCTGGGACCATGGGAGTGAAAACACACAGTGTGCTTTCCCTCACTTGTCTCATGGTGTTTTGACTTTGAACATAGCTAACATATCTATATGCCACATACTATTTTGACTTTGAAGATGGCTAACATATCTATATGCCACATACTGTTTTGACTTTGAAGATGGCTAACGTATCTACAATTTCTGTTTCTCTGTTGTTAAGATGACTTTCAAATGAGACTTGCTTCTCCTGAGAGTTCAGTCACTTTCATTTACATATGTTGTTTCTGGAGAAACTATTGATCATTTTACTGGGAAAACAAACCAACATAAAACAAGTGTTCTGTTATGTTCAGAGCACGGTGACAATGTGTTTCTGTTCAGTCTCGCTTCTCACACTGCAAATGTCTCAGATTTAAATTCCTGCACATCCACCTTTCCACACTTAAAAATGACTTATTAAGTGTGTCAGACTTAGATATGAATATTGGACTAAAATTCATAGTTTCCATTAGATTAATTAAACAATTTCACCTTAAGGTAGTTTTCAACCTTCTGATCTGCTGGAACCAGGGCTTGGAGATGTAGCACGTGTAGATTTGAAGCCTTTTGCTGTATTGAAATTCTGGGTGTGCCCAACCTCTCCTGTCCTTGCATGACAAAGTTAACCGCTGCCATACTTTCAGGGCAACACTAGGCATCCTTCAGTGTTTTCAGCCATTATGTTTCTCCTCCCAAATAACACCCGCTCTGGTGTTCAGATGCTGCATTTGATTTCCTATTGCTCAACTGGCGGCAAAAGTTCAATCCTTCTACTAAGTAGTTTATCCTTTTTTTTCCCCAAACTCAAGTATAGAAAAAAATTAGGCTTCTTGATTATGCTTAAATATACACATTAACTTTGATGAGCTTATCCAAAACTTATTAATGAAAAGCAAGGAAATTTTTGAAAAGTACAATGCAGTCAGTGGACAGTGTTCTCAAGAGACCCATCTTTATTCTAAACCCAAAGTTTTAAGCTTGTAAGATGTAGGCATTACTTTAGTTTTAAGAATTTTATTTTGTTCTTTGTGAAGTTAACATGTAATTCCAAATAGACATTTGTTATTTAAGTAATATTCTAGTAACCGCCAGGATTTAGGATTGTTCATGGTATGGCCAAAGTCCAGATTTTTATGTTGAAAGGGGAAGGAATCGTGTATCAAGTTGTAAAAAGAGAACATTCTTTTCAAGGAAGGATATTGGCTAAGTAGACAATGATTGGAATTATGAAAAAGTCATCACCTCAGGTAACGGGGCTCAGATAGCCACAGTCTGGATTTGTAACATTGGCCATGACTTAACCTCTGAGAAGGACCTCAGTGCCATGTGGCTTCACCTCATGTCTTAGTTATTATTGAGAGAAATCTCTACAAAAATTGCAGTATGATAGAGAGTTAAAGATAATTGTGAGGGGCGGAGTTGACTGAGTATTCTGGCTGAGGGAGATGATATGGGCTTACCCTGGAAAATGGAGCGCTGAGGGAGACCGGCAGAGTACATATTTTTTCACTTGCTCTTAGAAAATTTGTAAGAAGTGGCTACTAACCCATGTGGGGAATTCTGGAGCTGAGCAGATCAAGTTGTGCTCCTAGGGAGGATAAGTGGGTGGGAGGGAAGGGGAAGTCAGACCCAGGTCATTTGGATCCAGAATGGAGTTGAACTTGAGAGTCAGAGTCAGGAGTTGTGGCCCAATGTGGTAGGTAAAGAAAAGTGTTCTAAATGCTGGTACAGGAGCAAGGAAGTGGGGTGCACTGCAGTGAACCTGGGGTGACCTTCGCTGGGCAGGAGCATGGAAGGCTTTAAGGAAGTAATCACAGCCCTGTGGAAGAGTGGGGAATTGCCTCTCTGGAACAAGATGTTCACCGTAATGGGAAAAAAAGAGGGCAGGTTTGAAATAGTACAGAATTATTTTGTGTGTGTGTGCATGTGCTGTGCAGAACAACATTTTCTGGAGAAATGCAACACGTGCGGACTCACCCCAGATAGGGAACCCACAACACACGAGAGACGCCAAAGTCCAACTCTGTGAACCGTGAATCTTATCGGCTGACTTTCAGGAGCAGAAATGACTCAGATGCAGCTTAGCTGATCTTGTCTTCTTCCAGGTAGCTGGTCTGCTCTCAGGCCTTCTTTACAGCTCGTAGTGGCTTCACCTGATGGAGCCTCTCAGCTTTTATTGCTTTCTCGGACAGGCTGGGGCCGAGTAAGTACGGTCAGTTTCAGAAACTTCCTGAAGCGATTTTGAGTTGTTAGCCGTCCTGCTTAACGGGGATTCTCCCACAAGATGGACTGCTTCTAACTCCGAGGGCAATGTTACACAACAGCATGCCTGTGTACATGCATGTAGGCAGGAGAGGTCAACCGAGAATGCTGTTCCTCAGGCACCATCCACTTTGTTTTTAGAGAAAGTCTCTTAGAGCCCAAAGATTCACATATTACAGTAGATTCACAGGGCAGCAAGCCATAGGAATCCACTCCTTCCACGTCCTAGGTCCGAAGATTACAAGTCAGTGCCACTCTGCCAAGTTTTTTATTTTATTTTTTTATTTTTAACATGAGTTCTTTGGATCAAATTCAATCCCTAATGCTTTCGCCATTGTAAGCCCCTCAAGGTGCTGGCCAGGTTCCGCCTCCAGACTACTCTAAAGGCGTTAATGGCTGTTTCCAGACCCTACAGAGTCTAACAGCCAAGCTCTGCCCTCCAGAGGGGAAAAAATGCCCAAGACCAGGCAACAGAATCTTATCAAACCTTTAGATAGAAATCCCACCACTCTCTGGGCTTACCCCAAGATTGGGCCACCCTGGAAAGCTCTCTCCCTTCTCACAGGAAACCGTAGGAGCTGAGGCAGCCACCCTCTGAGGTTTGTTGTGTGGAATGACTTTGGGGTATTACTTGGCTCCTGACTACCAGGATACCTTTCTCTTCAGAGCGCAACACTTATATGCACAGCACATATTTTGCCTTCCATGCTCCAAAATTGAATTAAAAAGTATTAAAAAAGCATTTCAGAATTATAAAAATTTGCCCAAGAAGTCTTTCAAAAAGAATACCTGAAAATAAGAACTGTCGCTGTACAACTTGCACTACTACCATCAAAGCCAAGGAATGGGTACTGATAACTTGCCAGCCCTTACCAGCAGGCATCATTGTGTTTGTACCAGTTATCCCGATGATAACTCTTTCAGGAAAATGACCTAGTTCAGAACTTACTACTATACCAGCTGGTCATATCTCTTCCTCTAGTTTGGTCTGGGATAGTTCCCCAGACCAGTCTTTCTAAGTTATATAACCTTTTAAAAAAAATTGTACTTATTTATTTTGTAGCTATGTGGTTTGAATCATGTCTGTTGAGTAATTAGAGTAAACCATACAGAATATTTATCACCTTTTTGATGAAAAAAAAAAAAACCACCGAAGTGTCTTCTTCCCATCTTTCTAGTATGTACCGTATACAGCCAATATTGGACAGCCAGGCACCTTAGGTCAACAGCACGAGGGCACACGGAGACTTCTCAGAGAGGGATCTTCAAGGCAGAACCTGTTGGCACCACCTCTGTCCCATCGCTCTCCTCTACCTATGCTCTCCAGCCACTGCGAGCCAACAGTCTAGTCTCAACATCCATGACAATAGCGCTTAGATCCCACAGAAGAGCGAGCTCATTTGATAGTGGACTTAGATAGAGCCTGGCTTACTTCATCCATCCAAATGATCTCCAGCTCTGTCTATGTTGTCCCGATGACTTACAGTGCGCATGCTTTTTGTAACAGGAGCCTTTGCATTGTGTATACACACTATATTATTCATCCACCTGTCTGTTGAGTGGATGAACACGTAGCTGCTGCCTTTTTTCTCGTCTGTCATGCACACAGGGTGCATGTGACTCGCCAGCACTCGGCTTTGCTTTCTTCGTGTGTATACAGAGTGGGGATTGCTGCGTCCGACGCCTGCAGCATTTGCTTTGTGTTTGCCTGTTTGGGGGTTTTGCTTGGTTTGGTTTTTTCGTTGTTGATGTTGTTTTATTTTGCTTTTTTGTTTTGTTTTGCTTTGATTTGCTTTGTTTTTAAGAAAACGCAACAGTCCTTTCTGTATTGGCTATAAAATTCGAAGGTCTAATTTCATACATCCTTGCCCATAGGTTTTGATTATAGTTATTCTTATGTGGTGATTTAAATATGTATTTTCTAGTATTGTTTAATATTTTTCACATACCTCTTGGCTATTAATCTCCTTTAAGAAATGTTTTCTTGGATCTATTGGTTAGTTTTTTCTTTTATTTTTGAGACTATAATTATATCATTTTTGCATCTCTTAAATGTTTTAGACCTCCTTATATGGAGTGGGTATTAAGCCTTTCAGAAATGTAGTCAGGAAACTTTCCTTCACATACTATAGAGTTTTTCTCTTCACTTTGGTGAAATTTTCTTTGCCAAGCAAAAGCATTTTAAACCCATTTGTCTAGGTTTGCTTCAGTAGAGTATTTCTACACAACTCCCTGCCTGTCCCCATGGCCGTGAGTGTTTCCCTTGGTAGTTTCATTGTGGTTATTTAGATCCCAGGGATGCAGAAGTGATCCTGCACCCTTGGCACTGTGTCTGTGAAAAGCCTACAGCTCTGACTCACCTGGCTACTATATACTTAGGACTCTCAACTTTAAGTTCTATCTTCCAGGCTTCCCTTGGTAAATCCTTTTATAACTAGGTCTTCTGTTTAAAAAAAAAAAGTCCTTCAAAGGCATCAAAACATCCCATTCTTCCTCAAACTCTGCTTACTCAATTTTTTTTTTAATTTACACTGCATCATTGCTTCTTAATTTATGCCATAGATTCTAGCCTGTTTGATAGTTCAGACTGGTCCTGAAAACAAAAACAAAAACAAAAACAAAAACAAACAAACAAAAAAAAACAGAGGAGCCCATTACAGCCAATCTCTATGTCCCTTTGCCGTGACTCAGTCATTCTTTGAGTACTTTGTTGTATTTCTTTCAGTGCATATTACACTTTCTTGTTCTAGTCTTGGAATAAACTATCTCATTGAGGACTACCCTGAAGATGTTCTTTCTCTGATTGTAGCTCTACTCCACATTCTGGAACACACACACACACACAGACATGGACACGAACACTGTCTCCCTTGCTAAAATGCCATTACCTTGTATGACACCTTATACAGAGATGCACTTCTGTTTCTGCTTGGACTCCCCATCCATATTGGGTATCAGAGCTCCATTCTAGACTACCATAGATAACCACTGCTTCCTTCCTCTAGAAAATAGCCCTGTTTTCTCATTGACTTGAGGAACAAATTTTTAAAGAAAAGGAAGAAGATGGTGTCTAAACAGACAGGAAAAGACTATGCCATGAGCGTTTCATGAATTTTCATGCACAATGAAGTGAAATGGAAAAGTCCAGGGGCTGCAGAGATAGCCCAGTGGTTAAGAGCACGTGCTGCCCTGCCAGGAGACCTGAGTTCTTTTTCCAGAACCCACATTTCATGGCTCACAACCACTTGTAACTTTACTTTGAAAATAACTAACACTTTCCTTCTGGCCACCATTGGCACCCAGCCACATGATATTCATTTATTCATTTGTGTACACACACACACACACACACACACACACGTTAAAAAAAAACAGAAATGGTTTGTTAACCTTGGAAACAAGAAGTAGGAGAGATTTTAAGATTATAAACCCAACCCATCATGGCTATAGATCCCAAGGTTAATGCCCAGAGAAATTACATGTGTTTTCCATGACCATACACAGTAGTTAGTTACAAGCTGTGGTAGAATCCTGTCCTCGATCTCCCTTTTGCCTTGCCCTTCTCTGTTGGGAGGAGATAGTGGCACCATAGTCTAGCAACCAGGTCTATAGGTCCAGAAATATGAGCTGAGGACAGGAGTACTGGGAGTTTTGAGGAGGAACTCCTTAGAGTGGTGGAGTTGGGAGTCAGGTCATGATCAAAGCAATATAGAGGAGAAATAAGAGATGCTAATGTCCCCCAGACATCAATTCGGGGGGCAAAGGAGAAATGAATGGGGAGGGGGAGAGATGATAATACAAAGAAACCATCAGAGCAGAGTTTGGGTGTGGTTCAAGGTCAACTGAAAAGAAGAAATAGGGTTGTCTGGGATTAAAAAGGTGAGAGGAGCACAGACAGAAGAGCAGATGATAAGGGTAGTGTCTGTCAGGGAAGGTGAGGCCAGGAAGGAGCCTGTAGTGGGCCTCGGCCACCAAATGCTTAACTTCATGTGGAACCCATATGCTTTGGCAGTTGCTGGAAGCTGGTATTACCCATTTTACAAATACAGAGAGAGAGACAGGCGTAGCCTAATGCCACCCGACTAAGGTGAATGGGAAACGCTGATGGTTGAAAGAGAAGAAATAGCTATCCTGGTGGAGGTTTAAAGATGTGAATCAGTAGGTGGCCAAGACAAACCCTCTGATGGCTTCTCATTAAAAGAACAATAAAGAATGAAAATTGAGGGTCTTAGTTCTCAGTCCCAAACTGTGAATTCTTCTGTTTCATTCTCATCTCTTGCCTGCCCTGAACTCTTTGTGACTCCCAGGGTCTAAACTCCATCCATTGTTTAAATGGCCCTCTACTAAAATACCTCTACCTCCAGATTTGTGTTTCTTTCTTTTCACGAAGGATCAGTTCAGATGTCATCACCCACAGTGTCCCTGTCCCAGCCATTTTATTCAAAGTGGCAACCCAGTGTCCTCCAGGTACACACCATGGGAGAAGACTCATTACATCATGACTGTCTAGAACTGTGCCTGGAGTGTAAGTCTCAGGAGCATCAGGACCCAGAGTAGCTGTGTCCAGAGCACCTGTTGGATATAGAGTGAAGAAGTGAGCTCCTTAGCAGATGGGCCTGGGGTGGCTATGTGTACAGAACCACTAGGTAAACATCAGTGATGATTATATAGTTGTGAAATTATTGTCAAATGACACTGAAAATTCCGTATTTTAGCCAAAATATTGTAGCACCTATCCGCACATTTTAGAGATGTTCACAAAAAAAAAAAAAATAAGAATGTGGTTTTGTTTTTCTTATTTCATACAAAAGAGTAATTGGTAATGATGTTTTCAGAGCTATTTGCTAACATATGCCCTTGGACTTTATTTTGAGGTTCCTTAAAAAAATATCAAACAGAAAAATTATTCTTTGGATATGACATTCTATATGTTTTTCGGGATGTGTAGTTATTTACCAGCACCTAATTAAGAGTCGTAACACTTGCCTCACCCACCCAAGTCCCCTCCTGTGGCCCCTTTCATTAACCCCTTCCCTCATTCCCAAGCTTTAATGACCCTAATGTGTGCCTACTCCTTGGATTTATTCTAGAATTTCTTGTTTGTTTGTTTGTTTGGTTGGTTGGTTGGTTGGTTGGTTGGTTGGTTGGTTGGTTTTGGTTTTTCAACACAGTGTTTCTCTGTGTAGCTCTGACTGTCCTGGAACTCACTCTGTAGACCAGGTTGGCCCCTAACTCAGAAATCCACCTGCCTCTGCCTCCCAAGTGCTGGGATTAAAGGCATGTGCCACCACTGCCTGGCTATTCTAGAATTTCTTATATGAATACATTGTATTTGCAACATTTCCAGTCCTTTCTCTCCCATTCCAACTTCTCCCATCTCCAACACCTTCAACTTCATAATCTCTTTGATAATTGTCACCATTAAACACACATATACACACATACATATGCACTGGTGTGCGTGCGCGTGCACACACACACACATATACATGCACTATATATTATATGCATGCATGCATATACTATATAGGAAGTCCATTTAGTGTTGTCTTGTGTGCCTGTGTTTAGAGTTGACCACTTGGGATTGGATTCCTTATTGGGGAATTTGTTCTTTTGGCAGCCACTATGGGTCAAACCTTGTAACATTTTCCCTGATTTGTGTTGACATATTGACAGGTGTGGTCACTGTGTAGACCTTGTTCACACAACCATATTGTTGATATTTCATGGATGCAGAGACCCTGTCATGTGTCAATGACGCTCTCTCACAGTGGACATCCTGGTCTTGTCTCTTACAGCCTTTCTTCTTCTGCAGTGTTCTCTGCACCTTAGGTATAGGGCTTGTGTTGTGGAGGTGCCAGCTAGGACTGAGCACCCCAGGTTACTTATTCTTTATATTCCAATCAATTGTGAACCTCCATAGTAGCCTTTGTCTGCTGCAAAAGTAAGACTCTTTAGTGCGTGGTGAGAACTATATTTACATGTGTGGGTGTCTAAATATTTAGTATCCAGTTAGGAGCTATATTTTTTATTTAGGAAAATGACAATAATAAGTTATTCTCTAGGGTCTATGACCTTTACAGCCCTGGCTTCTTGGCCAGATTTATAGTACCAGACATGAATGAGGCATGGGCCTCGAGTCCAGTCATAGAGTTGTTGGCTACTCTGAGATATCTGTGCCACTATTTTGTCACTTGGTTTATAGTCTCCTAGATAAATGTGATAAAAGTCTCAAGTAGCTTTTTGAATCTGGCTGGATTCACTTCTAATGTGCTTGAATTCCTAGCATGGTATTGCATGTATCAGGATTCATTTTATTGCTGACTAATATTCCATTTACAGCTGAACCACATTCTGTATATCTATTTAGCTGTCTCTGAGAATTTCAGTTCTTACTGGTTTAATCTGCCACACATAAAAAGTCGTTTAAATGTTGATATACAAATCCTTATGTAGATGTATGTTTTTGTTTTTCTTTAGTAACCTAAAGCATAGTGGCTAGATTAGAAGGAAGGTACAGCTTTAATTTTTACAAGTGATCAAATTGTTTACAAAATGGTTTTAACATTTTATATTCCAACCAGCAGTGCATAAAGGTTTTAGTCCACTGTGTCCTTGCCAACACTTGGGATCATGGAGAGTTTTGACTTTTGACATTATTATAACCGTATGTCTTATTATATGTCTTAATTGATATCTTATTGTAGCTTAAACTGACATCTCCTGACACGTAAATGATACTGCGTATCTGGTCATGCTTTATCACGCATGTGTCTGTCTTTCAAGTCTGTTCACTCTTGGGCCCATATTTTATTAGGTTACTTTCTTTCTTTCTTTTTTGGTTTTTTGTTTGTTTTCCTCCTTGTCTTTTCTTTCTTGAGTTTTGTTATCAATGTGTTAATTTTGTGTATGCTTGAGAGCAGTTTGCATGTACCTGGTCACACATATAGAGGACAAGGGATGTTCTGCAGGAATCTTTTCTCTCTTTCCTTCATGTGAATCCTTGGGATTGAACTAAAGTTGCAGTTTCAGTGGACAGCCATCCTTCCCTGTTGAACCACGTTGTCTGCCTAATCCATGTATTTTAATATACGAGGTTTGATAGAAGACTTTGACTAAGAAAAATAGCTATTTTAAAAATTCTATATTGTCAATGAATGGCACATGTGTACCACTACAGAAATATGTATGCATACACATGTGCACCTCCATACACATGCACATCTAAACACACACACACACACACACACACACACATACACACAAACTCACTGAGCATGTCCACACACCAAATGGAAAATTCTGCATTGTCAGTGGGTAGGTGAAACAATAGGTTATCTTCAAATTATTTAGTACCAAACAGTGTGTTCGTAGTGTGAATGAACCAAATGTATCCTACCATTCTGTCTAGTTAGAGAAGAAGGCTCTAATGAGTGTGCATAGCCTTTTCCTGTTCCCTAATTATGTGTTTGGTTGTGTGCCACTGATAAGAAGTGTTACCAAAGATTGGAAAAGGAAGAGTTCTGTGTGGGCTGCAAAGTCAAGGAAGCTTTCTTTATATGGGAGGTGAGATCCAGTTGACATTTGAAGATTGGTATTTGGCGGTGAGTGGGGAGGGTATTCAAGGATAAGTCATAGCACAGTCTGACTGAGCAGATAGCACAGACGGAGCCTGCTTGGAGGGGATTAATGGTATTTGGAGAACGTAGATTATATAAATCTGTGACTGCTGGAATGAAGTATTGGGCCTTATTAGAGTTTGAATATGAGATGTTCCCCATAAACTCGCGTGTTGAGGGCTGTGGATCCACTGTAGGCACTATGTGGGGGAGTTCTGGAGACTCTCGGACGTGGAACAAGCTAGAAGAAGTCGGTCCCTGGAGGCATGTTCTTAAGGGTGTCACCTTTCCTTGGCCCCTTTTATTCCTTTGTCTCTGCTTTGACCTTCATCACTTCAACAGCTCTTCTTCAGCAAGCCTTCCCTAGCACAATGGCTGAAATCTTAAGAACCAGGAGCACAACAAATTACTCCTCTATTTTAAACTGGTTCCCTTGGGTGTCACACAAGACTGGCTGACACATTTTTTAATGTAACACAAGTCACCATGTTTTATAGACATAAAAACAGCATGAAAGGGTAGAAAAGTTAATCTGGGAAGGGAACTAGGGACTAGCTATGGAGATAGAAGACAATGGAGAGGTGGCTATATGGGTAATTCAGGCTGTTTGAGCTCCAGTGGCTGCGTTGTGGATAAGGAATAGAAGCTTGCTAGTAGTTTAGAGAAATAAATGGTCGAGTGCCCTTTTACCTGCCCTCTAACCTGTTTCTACTGTACCATTAAACATGTTGGTTATTGTCAACATAAAAATAGTTTTCCATGGATAATTGAAAAGAGAAACAATGCAAAAAAACATGGTACAGGAATAATAGCAATTTGCAAGAAAAATTGTGGAATTAATATAAAACAGGTGGTCTTAGGCAGTGTTCTATTGCTGTGAAGACACACCATGGCCAAAGCAACTCTTATAAAAGAACACATTTAATTGAGGGCTTGCTTCCAGTTTCAGAGGATTAGTCCATTATTATTCGAACAGGGAGCATGATAGTACACATGGTACTGGAGGAGATCTGAGAGCTACATCCCGATCCACAGGCAGAGAGAAGACAGTGAGTCTTGTAAGTCTTCTGAAACCTCAAATCCCATCACCAGTGGCATACTTCCTCCAATAAGGACCATACCTCCTAATCCTGCTAATCTTTTCAAACAGTTCCATTCCCTGCTGTTCAAATATATGAGCCTTTGGGAGCCATTCTTATTCAAACCACCAGACTAGCTAAATAATTTTCTGGTTTGAATGAAGGTAAAATTCTGTGTCAGTACTCAAATAAAATACTTTTCATTAGGCCACTAGAAAAATTATACTGGAAAATTGAAACAGGAATGATGAACTACTGGTTAGATAAAATCAGATACAAACTTGAATTAGAATTGGTAACATATGGAATTCTGATAAGCATACCAAGATATCAGGAGGGGGGGGAGCCATCGTGTCCTTAGGCACTGACATTTGGTTGGATTAAGATCCTCTTTCCAAAAGTGGAAATGTGATTATTTTCTTCCATCATTTGGTAAAGTTTGTATTAACATAAAAAATGGGGGTGGAGTAGCTCTTGCCTAACACACACAAAGCCCTGATTTCAATCAATGTCATCACACACACCAAGTATGGTAGTTCATGCCTGGAACTCTAGCATTCAGAAAGTGGAGGCAGGGGCATCAAAAGCTCAAGACATTATGCTTTCTTTGTAGCCAGATCAATGGCAGTATGGGCTACATGAAATCCCATTGCTGCTGCTGCTGCTGCTGCTGCTGCTGCTGCTGCTGCTGCTGCTGGTAGTGGTGGTGGTGGTGTTAGTGGTGGTAGTGTACACAATATGAAGGTACAGAGATGGTGTGGGGCAGACATTCTCCACTTTATGCTACTTGGATCTTCACATTTTATCTGAATGGAGCTTACATTCAATGGCATTCACTCTCCAAAACTTTGAGGTATGATGAAAGAATTTATTAGTTATAGTGCACAAAGATTTTTTTCTCTATTCCTTTGTCATTTTCAGATCTAATGGAGGTGATTGTATATGAGTTGTCCCTTAAGACTTTAGGATAGATTTGGAGTTTTCTATGTGTGGAAGAAATACGGTAATTTGGCTGGCATATACCCTGTATTTTGGACTTGGTTGCTATGATTTGGGCGAAAATAACACTTTCCCCCATCTTAAGTACTGTTTTTTTAGGGGAACTAAGATTGACAGATGCCTGGGGTAGTGGAAGAAGGAGTTAGAAACCCAGCAATCATTCATCATGACATATAATGCCACCAACTTCTCCTCCTGTAGGACTTCTATGGCCATTAGATCCATGGGTGGTGCTTCAATGCCTGTCACAGGAACGCACTACTTTGGAGCTAATGTGCATTTTAAAGGCGAAGAATTTTCACAAGAGCATTAATTGCCTGAGCTATGCATTTTTCTGAAGGTTGAATTTGTTGCCAGTACCTAAGCTGGGTAGAAATGAAGAATAGAAGTCTCACTGTGTACAGGGGCCAGCTTCTATACTTTCAAAATGCTGATAAAAATTTGCTTTTAAAAAAAGAGGTGATTCTTGACAATTTTATTCCAGCAGGAATAAGCAGATTCTAATATTCTGAAGATTTTAAGGAATGTAGACCTGAAACAAGATACAAAAATTGTTGAGGCAAATGAAGAGAGTTGGCTGTACTCTGGTGCAGTCCATTGAGATAGAGCTGGGACTGAACATGCAAGTCCTGACTTATTCCAAGATGCCAAATTAAGCACAATGATAAAGGTTTCCTCATCTCCTATTCTTAGACAGTGTGTTGTGATTGCACAATGTTTCATTTGCTTGTCTTATGAGGGTGCCCTTTTCTAGAGTTTACCTACCCAAAAGGGGAAACAAAGACTATTAAAGGCAGAAAACACATATATTTACAAAAGAAAAACCTACCACCACCTATAAATAACTATAGGAAACAGCAACTCTATTTATTAAACATATTATGGAACCTGTCATAAACAGCAGTATATATCTAAAAAGAGTTCTGGAGATTAATGTTGACAGTAGTTGTGCAGCAACCTTGAAAAAAAAAATCCAAAATAGAATTATCCCACGTAGAATTATAGTTAAATCAAAGTTAAAAATAACATTAAAAATCTGGCATGCATTGCATTGATAAAATTTAACATACAACAAAAGATACCAAGGTATGCTGGCGTCATGGAAGAAGCAACTCATGTGGGACTCTCCTGTTCCGCAGTTTCTAGGAGATTCAATGCCATTCACAGGTTCTGTTCACTTCCATTTGACAAACACTTATTAAACACATGCAGTTATACTTTAGGGTGGCAGTCAGAGAGAAGAATGACTCTTATTTTTTAGGAGCACTGAGTTAGGCACATTGATTCCCTTGAGCAAAGTAGACTGTGGTAGATCTTATTCTAGAGGTATCAAGTAATAAAAACCTGGACATAGGCCACTTAGCAGTGAAATACCAATTTCATTATTAATATAATAATACCATGATCATAAGGTAATTTACTATGATTGGAGCTCTTTCTTTGCATGTAGCACAGGAATCCATCTCTTAGGTTAGAATGGAATATCAAGGCTTAAGAAATGGAAAAAAATTCAAGGATACATCTCACAAAGACTAGATTGCAGGTATGAGAAGGCACAGACATAGATGTACCTGTTATCTTTACATTAGTTCAGGAAATCTACTCAGAAGCACTCTGGCCTGAAATTTTTGTTATTTATTGATTCTAATATAAGGATCAGCTCCTCCTGTAACAGACTCTGACTGGGCTGGCTGAGCTCACATGTCCAGCTTTGGAAAGAAATCATGCCTATGTGTATCCATGTATGTTTGCTGGTGTTGTCTGACTAACTGTGCCCAGCTACATGGACTGAGAACACAAGGAGATGATTCTCTAAAGAGTCTGAGGAAACAGCAACAACCAAAAAATTAACTCTGATTAATTTGAAAAAAAAATTGTCACATAGATACCCATCATTTCTGAGCCATTGATCTTGTATCCTAATGTAATCCCATAGACTTATGAAGCACAAAGGCTTACCTTGACTTATGAACTGGAGGAATTAAGGAGGGCTGATGTATCTGTTGGTGACCTTCTTGCTTCTGAAGGCAGGTCAGGGCCACATAAGAAAAACCAAAGGGTGTGTGTGCATATATGAGCACTGTTACCCTCTGGTCTCTCTCCCTCTTCTTATAAAACCATCAGGATTCAATCATGGGAACTCCACCCTGATGACCTTATTTAAACTTAGTCACCTCCTAAAGGTCCCATAGTCCAAGTAAGTTTCTACCCTCTTAATATCTCACAGTAGTCATTAAGTTCTAGTTCATTCAGGGCAGAGAGATGGTTTAGTGGGTAAAGTACTATGCAAACATGAGGACCTGGGAGTTCAGTCCCCATATAAACCTGCATGAAGGGGCATACCTATAACCCTAAACAACTGAGAAAGATACCCAGAGTCAACATCTAGTCACAAATATTCACACACACACACACACATACACACACACACACACACACACACACACACACACACGTGAACAAGCACAGTCACATCCACGTCCACGTGCACACACTCACAACGCCACTAGAGGGAGAATGGGGAGTTCACCTGCATACACTTATGCACACATATATCACAAAGAAATACAATAACTTATTTAAATAGAAAGGTTAGCCCTTGTTGCTTTCTTCTCTAAGCACCACCATCAATATAGCTTTGATTTTTAAAATGCAGTTTCTAGGAATATCGCCATCTTGTATTGAAAAGAAAGTTGATTATCAGAAAGGGCCAAGGCCATTTTTTTTTCGTGAAGGGAAAGAAGACTTGATAATCTTTCACAGAATACATTACTCATGAAAAGAACTTAGTATAGCAGTAAGGAGAATGTCTTCTAAGAAAAGTATACTAGAGATCTGCCCTCAAGATGCATGCATACTTAGCAATTCTAAGAGGCTCATTAAACTGGCCTCATGACTACACATGGATGTAGATCATGTGGACACCTGCCTACCACCACAAAATATATACACAGAGGAACTTTGCCTATGGCTTTTGAAGATTCAAATACCACTCTTCTAACAAACAGTTCATTAAGCACTCTATAGACTTTGAGTTAATATTGAGCCCCCTTGATCCTTTTTCAAATATACCTATATTACAAGAAAAGGACCACTGTGGTCAACTACCAGTAGAACATTTTGAGTGGGGCATGCACTGAGAGATCTTTGCAACCCAATGGTGCCACATCATGTATTTACATGTGTGTACACAGTGGCAATCTAGGCAGTGAATAGACCAGAGATGTGTCTGGAAAAGAGGAGGTTCGTGGGACTTGCAGATTTTGACAGATTAAGAGAAAGCATTCTTTAGAAAAGTTAAAATCAAGAGTCAGGATAACTTTGGTAAACTGAAGAGCATGTAAGAATAAATGTATTGGAGATAGAAAATCTAAGCCTGGTATATTTTCATTTGTCTGACACATGACCCTGGGTGTACTACTTAACACAGAAATGTTTTCTTTTATCTTTGATATAGTGATGATAATCCTTTTCATCTCTGTGGCTCATGGGAAGTTGTTCTCTGATGATGTCTGTAATGTGTTAGCGTATGGAGAACGCTGACCACAAGACCTTTCCAAGTTTGTTAGGGTTTAAGCAGAGTAAGAAGAGATGAGAAGAGCAGTGGCTAAATCATTACTCATGTGAGGGGGTGGCCTAGGAGAAAAGGATCAGCAGTGCAGTTTTAATAAAATCAACCACAAAACTAACATTATGTGGAGAGGAAATCCTTCCAGTTCTTTGTGAACTCGTGGAGCAATTGAGAACTGTATTCTTTGAATTCAAAAGCAGAATATTGTGAAGGTAGCTTAGTTAGAGACTTTTAAACTCCTTTTGAATTGATACAGATGAAGATTAATATTCACACATATCACATACATGCAACTGTGATGTATAAGCACTGTGTGGGCATGTATATGGAGGCAGTGTAGCTAACAGCTCCATCAGCTTCTTGGTTTTGTGACATTCACAGAAATCAATATTTGGCTTGGAAATAGGAGCCAGTGTGAATTGCTTATGATGGACTATGGCTTAGGTAAGATGGGCTTTCACTGTCATAGACCGTGTAGGTTTTCATTAATCCCTACCTCAGCTCTGATTTAGGAAAGCTATCAGAAGACAAAGGGCAGTGGTGTTGGTACAGCAAGAACTTTGGAGGCCATTAAGAATCCACAGTATAAGGATTATTAAGGTTATTTGGCATACAGCTCATACTGTTCATGCCCTCTTGTATGGTATTTTGACTGTAAGGACCTGTGTCTGGGTAGAGGAGAACTTGAGCTGACAAATCAATGAAGACATCAGTAGTCCCTCTGTCACTCACATGCTACAAGCACTCAGTATCCAGTATCCAGTACTATTCTAATGTAAAGGCTAGGAAGCACATGACATCAAAACCTGTCCCCACAACTTTAGGTTCTGCTGGCCTAGAAGTTTTGGTTCCAGAGGGGGCAGTGTTCCTACCAGGAGCCACAACAAACATTCCATTGAACTGGAAGCTCAGATTTCCCCCTGGCAATTTTAGGCTTCTAATACCCTTAAACCAACAGGCTAAGAAAGGAATAACAGTGTTAGGAGGAGTGATAGATCCAGATTACCATGGAGAAATTGGATTGCCTCTCCTCAATGGAGGTAAGCAGGATTATGTCTGGAGTGCAGGAGATCCCCTAGGGCGTCTCTTAGTACTACCATGCCCTGTGATTAAAGTCAATGGGAAACTACAACAGCCTAATCCAAGCAGGATGACAAAGGATGACCCATCAGGAATGAACAGGAAAAGAGCCAAGACCTGCTGAGGTGCTTGCTGAAGATGAAGGAAATACATAATGGGTAGCAGAGGAAGGTAGTTATAAATACCAGCTAAGACCATGTAACCAGTTGCAGAAATGAGGATTATAAGTAATATGAATGCTTCTATCTTATTGTGTTAAGGATACATTTGTCTTTCTTCCAATTACTTTAACATCAATTGGTATTGAAACACTAAAAGAATGTTCCCAAGGGACATTGCCCCTTTGTAAATTTACTAATGCGTTCGCGATTGTACGAGGAACAGTTATATCATGTTAAGTGTATTCATGACCTTGTTATTGTTTCATGTGGACATGAGATATTATTTGTGTCAAATTGACAAGGGGTGGATTGTAGTGGCTATTCCTGGTTGTCAACTTGACTATATCTGGAATGAACTACAATCTAGAATTGGAAGGCTCACCTATGATCCTAATCTGGAGGCTCAGAGATATAAGTTTCTGACCTGGATCTTGGTATGGAGATCTTGAAGCATAGTGGCTATGAATTTCAGAAGATTAAGACAAGGAGATCTCCGAGTTCAAGATCATCTGGGATTAAAGGCATGGAGGCACACACCTTTAATCTGGGCCACACCCTCTGCTGGAGACCTACAGCCTTTAATCTTGGCTACACCCTTTGCTGGAGATATATAAGGACATTGGAAGAAGGAAGATTTACTCACTCTTCCTTGCCTGTTGCCTCGTGGGACTGAGCAACTGCTAGATCCTTGGACTTCCATCCACAGCTGCTGCTGACCATTTTGTGGGAATTGGACTATAGACTGTAAGTCACAGACAAATTCCCTAACTATATAGAGACTGCCCATACATTCTGTGACTCTAGAGAACCCAAATTAATACACTGTTCATGCCCTCTTGTATGGTATTTTGACTGTAAGGACCTGTGTCTGGGTAGAGGAGAACCTGGACTGACAAATCAATGAAGACATCAGCAGTCCCTCTGTCACTCATATGCTACAAGCACTCAGTATCCAGTATCCAGTACTATTCTAATGTAAAGGCTAGGAAGCACATGACATCAAAATCTGTAGTAACGGCTATTTTTTGACAACAGAAAAATAACAATAATGGGAAAGGAAACAGAGCTTTAGATCTTCTATAAAAATCCTGCAGAGGAATTGTTGCTACATGGGGCACTATAACCACAGTGGAGGGGTGACCCACAGGAGTTTTAACTGTGGGTTTATAAGAGGCAGGAAGAGGTTCAGCTTTGAGACACTTTTGATGAGGCTGTAACCAGAACGGAAGACTCTTAGATTATGATATTTTTCCCTAGGCTGAGCAATGTTATGGTAATAAGGCAGTCTATGTTGCTGTGTAGTATTAAAACTTCATGAAGATATGATATGTCAAACCACCTTAAGTATTAATTCTTTACAGTTCTACTGTGCTAAAAACAAATTGCTAGCCCATCCATGGGTCATTTCCCATGACTCAAAGAGAACCTCAGTCCACAAACACACGCATGAACACTCCATGCATGAGCATGTGCATGTGTGCACATATGTGTATGCATGCCTGCTGAATGGAGCTGTGAAGGAAGTTACACATTCAAACTGAGCCATTTGCGTCTATAAACTTTCAAAAACCCCGTGTGCCAGAGTGAAGGCAAAAGATGGGAATGCTGGCTAGGTCAGTGTCTTTCTGCCAAGAGTTACTATGAATTCATGAGAACAAAGCTTCCAGAGAGGGTAAGGCGCAGAACACACAGAGACATCAGTGTGTACAGGAATATTCTGCACTGTCATGGCAGAAAACACAGAAACAGCAGTGGAAGCAATCGTCTGATGTCATTTTAAATCGACCAGGTTGTCAGGAAAGGCAGTTGGTAGGTTGTGCATTGAGATCCTCGCTGTCATGAGTCCATGTGGGCTACTTTGGCCACATGTGTCACCACAGGGGTCATGTAGTGATCCCAGAGCATGGACCCTCCAGCCAGATGTCCTTGTTTGAATCCCAGTTTTGCAGTTTACCAGCTCTGTAACCTTGGGCCTGTTACTTAAACTTCCTGTGCTTTGGTCTTCTCGCCTGTCAAATGGAGACAGAGATATTCAACCCCAGACAAGTGCTGAGGGATGAAGGAATGTGAAGTGCTCAGGAGGTATATACCAAGCCCCACACAGCTGAGTGTAATCATTGTTGTCTTCACGTACCTAGAAGACCTTGCTCCTAGAACTGGTTCCTAATCATCTCATGCAAAGGCAAACACATATCATTTAAGAAACATTTTCACTTCACGAATTTGGAATGAACCAAATCTTAGTAAATTAATCTTTTATTAATATTTTTTAAGACAAAGTATCACTGTATATCTCAGGCTAATCTGGAAGTCACTATATACCCCAGGCTGGCCTCCAGTTTGCAATTTTCTTGCCCCAACCTCCTGAGTGCTGAGTTTATCACAAGTTTATACCACTACGCCTTACAAAAATATTCTTTCTCTTGGTACTGAGCCAGATTTAACCTCTCATGGGAAAATACAGCCATCTCTATGAAAGATACAGACATTAAAAAGTAGTTTTCTATTTAGTGTTATATACAGCTCTAAACAGAGTTTGCATGTTTTTGTGTGTGTGCATATTTTATCCTGAGTTGGAACAGTGTGTGTGTGTGTGTGTGTGTGTGTGTGTGTGTGTGTGTGTGTGTGCGCGCGCGCGCACGCATGGTATTTCGTTTCTTTTCTTTTCTTTTTTTTAAATATTTTTTTATTCGATATATTTTTTATTTACATTTCAAATGATTTCCCCTTTTCTAGCCCCCCACTCCCCGAAAGTCCCGTAAGCCCCCTTCTCTCCCCCTGTCCTCCCACCCACCCCTTCCCACTTCCCCGTTCTGGTTTTGCCAAATACTGCTTCACTGAGTCTTTCCAGAACAAGGGGCCACTCTTCCTTTCTGCTTGTACCTCATTTGATGTGTAGATTATGTTTTGGGTATTCCAGTTTTCTAGGTTAATATCCACTTATTAGTGAGTGCATACCATGATTCACCTTTTGAGTCAGGGTTACCTCACCTAGTATGATGTTCTCTAGCTCCATCCATTTGCCTAAGAATTTCATGAATTCATTGTTTCTAATGGCTGAATAGTACTCCATTGTGTAGATATACCACATTTTTTGCATCCACTCTTCTGTTGAGGGATACCTGGGTTCTTTCCAGGATCTGGCAATTATAAATAGGGCTGCTATGAACATAGTAGAGCATGTATCCTTATTACATGGTGGGGAATCCTCTGGGTATATGCCCAGGAGTGGTATAGCAGGATCTTCTTCTGGAAGTGAGGTGCCCAGTTTTCGGAGGAACCACCAGACTGATTTCCAGGGTGGTTGTACCAATTTGCAACCCCACCAACAGTGGAGGAGTGTTCCTCTTTCTCCACACCCTCTCCAACACCTGCTGTCTCCTGAATTTTTAATCTTAGCCATTCTGACTGGTGTAAAGTGAAATCTCAGGGTTGTTTTGATTTGCATTTCCCTAATGACTAATGAAGTTGAGCATTTTTTAAGATGCTTCTCTGCCATCCGAAGTTCTTCAGGTGAGAATTCTTTGTTTAACTCTGTACCCCATTTTTTAATAGGGTTGTTTGGTTTTCTGGAGTCTAACTTCTTGAGTTCTTTGCCAAAAGCAATATACAGATTCAATGCAATACCCATCAAAATCCCAACTCAATTCTTCACAGAGTTAGAAAGAGCAATTATCAAATTCATCTGGAATAACAAAAAACCCAGGATAGCTAAAACTATTCTCAGCAACAAAAGAAAGTCTGGGGGAATCAGTATCCCTGACCTCAAGCAATACTACAGAACAATAGTGTTAAAAACTGCATGGTATTGGTACAGTGACAGGCAGGAGGATCAATGGAACAGGATTGAAGATCCAGAAATGAACCCACACACCTATGGCCACTTGATCCTCAACAAAGAGGCTGAAAACATCCAATGGAAAAAAGATAGCCTTTTCAACAAATGGTGCTGGTTCAACTGGAGGTCAGCATGCAGAAGAATGCGAATTGATCCATCCTTATCTCCTTGTACTAAGCTCAAATCCAAATGGATCAAGGACCTCCACATAAAGCCAGACACTCTGAAGCTAATAGAAAAGAAACTGGGGAAGACCCTTGAGGACATCGGTACAGGGAGAAAGTTTCTGAACAGAACACCAATAGCGTATGCTCTAAGATCAAGAATTGACAAATGGGACCTCATAAAATTACAAAGTTTCTGTAAGGCAAAGGACACCATCGCATCGAGAGGACAAATCGGCAACCAACATATTGGGAAAAGATCTTCACCAATCCTACATCAGATAGAGGGTATTTCATTTCTTAATGGGAAGAAATATCATAAATCCATCTTTGAGTAATAGAGTTGGCACCTTCCTGATTTTTCTTTCTTGTGTTTACCAAAACTTACGTAATGAAAATGTATCATCTCAGACAACACCAGACTCATTCCATATGGGAATGTAACAAATCTCTCCCATGTAAGAGTAGGATCCTTTGGGGGTTTTTGTTTGTTTGTTTGTTTGCTTGTTTGGTTGTTTGTTTTGCCTCCAGAGGGCGCCACCATTTTCAGAGAAGCAGGATTTGCTGGGCTAGTGAGGAATCTGTTGAGTTTGGTTTTGGCTTGATGGTAAGGTTGCCTGTCTTCCCAGAGCAGCCCTGGAAGGCTGCCTGTGGGAAGCTTTCACATGTCTGTTTGGATTGCCACTCTGTCCCTTGCTGGCGCTCTCCTGTCACTAGTCTCTTGTAGGCTGTGGGATCCCTGACTGCAGCAACTATTAATATCCTTGATGATTATAGAAGTGATCCACTTACTGTGTGTGTGTGTGTGTGTGTGTGTGTGTGTGTATATACTATATACACATTATATATACTATATACTTATAATTTGTTTATCTGTTATTGCTAAGGATAATTTTCATAGCAGAGATTTTTTTCATAAGAAAAATTAAAAAAGAAATACACTAATCTCATTTTTAACGGCAATACATATTTTTCAAAAACCCATAATGTATATTTATATTTATATTTATATTTATATTTATATTTATATTTATATTTATATTTATATTTATATTTATATTTATATTTATTTATATTCATTTGCCTCTTGATACTAGTTTCCAAGATGTGTCCCAAAAGTGGCATAAGATTCAGAATGGCATCATTCAAAGTCAGTGACCACTAAGGCAAGCTGCAATTGTCCACTAAGAAGAAGCTGAACCTGTTGAATTGTGAAGGCACCAAGTCAGCTAGATATAGGGGTTTGGGCTTTTCAAATGATGCCTTAGTTGTTTCCTATCATATTATTTTTAAATTGAATTACTAAAGCAACACATTTTCCAGTCAATTACCAGATGTCAATCTGTCAAGCGGGGCAGCTCTTTCTCTCCGAGGCAGAACGCTGCAGATGAGGCTGGGTCTCTGGCCCTTCTTCACCCTTTCCCTTCCTCTCTGCCTTGGCTGAGGGAAGATCTGTTGGGAACGTGGTACATATTTTCTGCCTATATTTTGTCCTGTACACGTAGGTGCACGTACACATTTAGTAATTGTAGAATGTGATATTATGCTTGTAAAGTGTTTCACCGTTTTTGAGCTCTGTGTATAATGATCCATCTCCACTAGCTCACTCTAATTTAATTGCGTGACGGTATTTTATTGCTTATCTCTCTCCCTGCTAATGGGCGTTTATGTTGTTGCCAGTTTTATTGCTCATACATAGTACCATGAAGATCAGTTCTTTAAATGGCTCCTGATGCACACCAATGAGGCCTCCTTTAGGGACACATCATTAGAAACAGAATTTCAGGATGCTAGAGAAACACATATGTCCTGAATTTGGGGACTTTGCGCAGTGTGTGTCTGGCTTACCTTCTCAGCAGCATGTGCAAGGCACTGATAAATCATGACCTTGCTTTTCAATGTAGGTAGGACAATGTAGGTTTCACTTGGAGTTTAAATATGAATCTTATTGTATTAGTCAGTCAGATATATTTATGTTGTTTATGAGGCTGGAATTTCACTTTATAAAATTGCCGTTTATACCCTTTCACAATTCTCTCTTTTTTTAATATTTTTATTTTCTATATTCTTTGTTTACATTCCAAATGATTTCCCCTTTCCCGGATCCCCCCTCCCCCTATGTCCCATAAACCTTCTTCTCTCCATCCATTCTCCAATCACCTCCCTCCTTTTTTTCTCTGTCCTTATATTCCTCTCCAGTATCCCTCACTTCAAGCAATACTACAGAGCAATAGTGTTAAAAACTGCATGGTATTGGCACAGTGACAGACAAGTGGACCAATGGAATAGAATTGAAGATCCAGAAATGAACCCACACACCTATGGTCACTTGATCTTCGACAAAGGAGCCAAAAAACATCCAGTAGAAAAAAGATAGCCTTTTCAACAAATGGTGCTGGTTCAATTGGAGGTCAGCATGCAGAAGAATGCGAATTGATCCATTCTTATCTCCATGTACTAAACTTCACTCCAAGTGGATCAAGGACTTCCATGTAAAACCAGACACGCTGAAGCTAATAGAAAAGAAACTGGGGAAGACCCTAGAGAACATGGGCACGGGGGGGGGGGGGTGGGGGGGGAGGGGAAGTTCCTGAACAGATCACCAATAGCTTATGCTCTAAGATCAAGAATTGACAAATGGGACCTTGTAAAATTACAAAGTTTCTGTAAGGCAAAGGACACTGTTAAAAGGACAAAACGGCAACCAACAAATTGGGAAAGGATATTTACCAACCCTACATCTGATAGAGGGCTAATATCCAATATATACAATTCTCTCTTTCTTTTTGTCCTCTTTTGTTATTGTTTGGAATCAGGGTCTCACTATGTAGCTAGGATGTCCTCTATCTTCCAATGTAGCCCAGGCTTCCTCTAACTGGAACCCACCCACTCCCTGATTGCATCCCAAGTACTGGGCTTGTAAGTGTGCTACACCATGCCTAATCCCTACTCACATTTTTGCGGTTTGTTCACTATGTATTGATCTGTTTCAATCATTGCAGGTTGAATATCTCATGGTAGAAACTCTTGGGAGCAGAACTGGGGCTGTAGTTCCATTGGTAGAATGCTTGCTTAGCAAGCGTGAAGCCCTGGGTTTGCTAGCCTAGCACCACATAAACCAGGAGGGGTGGTGCTGGCTGGTTACTCCAGCAGTCAGTAGTGACGGCAGGAGGATCAGTAGTTCAAGATCAGCCTCAGTTACATAGGAAGTTTAAGGGCAGCCTGGAATATATGAAACCTTGTCCCGAAGAAAACAAGCAAAAGCTTGGAACTACAAGTGTTTGAGATTGTGGACTTTCCCAGGTGGTACAATATGTATACATATGTGTGTGTATGTGTGTGTGTGTGTGTGTATCATAATGAGATAATTTGGGAATGGGGTCCAGGCCTAAATAAATTTAAGTTTCACAGCATGGAATTTTCTATGTGAGGTCAAATTATTGCTCAAAAACTTTAAGACCATTTCAGATTTCAGTGCATTTTGTATTTTGGGGTGCTTACTAAGTAATTTATACATTAAATCTTTGAAGATATATAAAAAGTTGCAAATATGATCTGCTGGGCTATGACCTTTCATCTTGTTATAAGATTTTTCTTCATACAGTTGCTTTGAATTTGTTCATAATATGTGCTTTGTATGCCTTTCCCCAACCCCAAATCCTTCCCTATGTAATTTGCTTTTCCAGTGTATTCTTCTGGTTAGTATTGCTGACTCTCTGTTAGTCTCAAAACTTTGCATGGAGCAGGTGATAAAAATATTTCTAGAGTATATGGCTATCTTAGGAAATGATGCATAGCTACCGCTGTTCCCTAAAGATCTTTCATAGCAATGGGGGTAATTCCCTGTCATATTTAAGGGGCCAAGGACAGAAAGCAGTCCTATGCTGTGACTTACAGAGAGTGACTGCCACCTAGCTCTTTAGAGCTTCCAGTAAATGCTACATGGGACAGAGTTTGAAATTGCGTTTGTCTTTTATTTGGCTTGAGGTTGGAATACTTGTGACAATATTTTGCTGACGTGAGAGTATGAAATAGAAGAAGCTTCTAGTTTTGATGACCACAGTCATTCAGCAGATTGAGATTATACTTTTAAACTTCTTTGATAAATAAAAGCAAGTCCACATAGGCAAGAAAAACAGCAGTGATGTAGATGAGTTGTGCACTCAATCTGTCTGTCCCTCTAAGGATAACAAGGCACTCTATAGTCTTTTGCCACATGATGACAGTGATGCTATTGGACCAGAGAAGGAAGGTTCATCGAGTCACAGAGGAAGTGACAGACATGGGGCTGGAGAGTTCCCTTAGTCAGTGAAGTGCTTGCCACCAAAGGTGTTAACCTATGGCTAGCACCTGTGTGAAAGGGCACGTACACTTGTGCTTTAATTCCAGCACCAGAGAGAAGATGAGGGGTCCCTAGGATTAATGGCCAGCTGCTCTAGCTGATTCTGTGAGCTCGAGGCTGAAGAACAGATGAAGAAGACCTCTGATCCCTCGTGTGCTTGTGGACACACAAATGGGCACACATCCATATGAATACATAGATCACACACACACACACACACACACACACACACCAAACATTGTACCCTGTTAGAAAATGGAAGGAAATCATCCTCATAAACTTCAAAGTGCTGGCACTTGGGTTGTTGATTTAGTGGACATTTTCTTTACAAAGCTCTCAGATGAACCGTCTCATTCCCGAAAACGGACGGAGTATATTTTATTGTCTTTCTCCACACCTCACATGTTCCTCTCTCTTCAGCTTAAATCACTAATAAAAGCTGCATTAAATCATTGAAATGCTGTCTGAATCCCCCATTCTGAACACTTACTCAAAAATCTAGTTAGAATACCACATTGATCTCTTTTCCACTTTATATATGCTAATAGAGTTTGAAGCTTTTGAAATTTAACCAGTTCGAGCTGCACATTAAGGAAGATGCTCAATCCTTAAAAAAATAAGTGATTGCACAGAAGAGAGATTCATTGGCTTCCTATCGATCAGAAAGACACACTCCATTCGCGGCTCCCTGTAGTGAGATCAGTTATCCCAGATAGGCGTGCTAGAAGGTGTGGTACCCACAGTCAGCTCTACTAGACCTTTCCCATCATGCTAGCCAGTCTGGGCTGTGCTTTGTGTTCATTGGCCTCTTTGGAGACCAATGACCTCTTTGGAGAGGGTCTGCTGAGCTTTCCTGTGGCTGAAGCTAAGGCACCTGAGAGACTGAGTAGCTGGTCCAGGATTACCCAGTGAATAAATAGGACAGTGTGGAGAATTGCAGCCCAGTTCTAAGCCGCTCTTCAGACCTTACTTCCTGCACGTATTGTCTTCCTGGATAAAATGGGCTGTGGTAAGTTTACAGTGTCATTGGCTTCTTATCTTGTTGTGAAGGCATCTTGTTCTTTTTGTGGGTTGGGAGTAGGAAGGGAAGATAAGAGGAGCATTGTTTCTTAGTTTTGGTATGTGCCTGCACCAGGATAAAGGTGCTGGAAAGAGAGTGTCTCCCTGAGGTACTAAAATAAAGGTTATTGTATTAGTTTGGGTTCTCTAGAGTCACAGAATGTATGGGCAGTCTCTATATAGTTAGGGAATTTGTCGATGACTTACAGTCTATAGTCCAACTCCCCCAAAATGGGCAGCAGCAGCTGTTGATGAAGTCCAAGGATCTAGCAGTTGCTCAGTCCCACGATGCAAGCAGGCAAGGAAGAGTGAGTAAATCTTCCTTCTTCCAATGTCCTTATATATCTCCAGCAGAGGGTGAGGTCCAGATTAAAGGCTTGTGCCTCCATGCCTTTAATCCAAGATGATCTTGAACTTGGAGATCTCCTTGTCTTAATCTTCTGGAATTCATAGCCACTATACTTCAAGATCTTCATGCCAAGATCCAGGTCAGAAATTTATATCTCTGAGCCTCCAGATTAGGATCATAGGTGAGCCTTCCAATTCTGGATTGTAGTCCATTCCAGATATAGTCAAGTTGACAACCAGGAATAGCCACTACAGTTATGAACTTGTAGTTCATTTTAGAATTTGTTCTTGATATGCAAATGCTAGTCTATATAAATGCCCTGTGAGGAGATACTGACTGAAGATAACAAGAAGATAACCCTGTGCCAAAAGTTTTGAGGATGGATTTCAATAGCATGGTATCAATAGCAAAGAAGCGCAAAAGGAACTAGCTGAGTTTATATAACACATGATACCACTTATTCGGAATTCAAAAAGCATATGACAAATTCTTATTTATTATATGTGTGTATGTAATGGAAATTTAAAAAAGAATGGAACAAAGATATCACCAGGATTAATTTCCCCAGGGAAGGAGCTATAGGAAGGAAAAGGGATATAACAACTTACCTACTTTAAATTTTTTATGCTTGAAAAAGATAACTGAAATTAATTTCATAAAATGTTAGCATCTTCTAAAGCTAAGCAAAAAAAAAAGTCCATAGGCTTTTCTTGGTTACGTGTTCTTGTGTCTACATTCCTGTTGGACTTTTCTCCCAAAAGGCAACAAGAAGTCATATGCTATCAGTACTTCCTTAAATGTTAGGTAAGGAGGAAAGCTGGGTGGCGGTCTGCAAGGGCTCATCACTGGGAATGATCATTTATCTCCCCCTTGTGACCTGATGTGTAGGCTCGGCTTCATTCAAGTTCACTCATTGATATTAAGGAAAAAACACACTATTTGAAAGACGCTGTTGCTTTGTCTTTGAGTGAAAAGGGTCTCAGCAGTGCAGACAGGTCAAAAGACTCCAGTTAATATATGGTTGGCTTTGATTTTGCATCTTAAATTCTGATTTAGCTTCTACAGTTAAACTAGAAAGTAGTGTTAACTGTTCCCCAAATTAAGTCTATAAATTTAAAGCTGTTGTTGCTCAATTAAAAGAGAGTTTCCATTGAACTATGGGCGTAACAGAACTTGGATTTATAGCTTTTGATGATACAGTTTCTCAGGGGCTTCTTTCGGTTTTTTCAACTTACAGATGGATTTGTACCCAGAGGTTTATCAGCTATCCTGCATACTATTGCACTCACTAGAGGCTCAGTAGCCTGATTTAGAGGAGGATGGGTCTCCCACTCATCCTTGATAGTGGTCTAATCCAGGAGGCTAGGCAGTATTTGATTACAACATGTATTTTGTAAGAAGATGCAGTTTACATCTATGAGAGTAGTAGCATGTTTTCTGAATGTTTAGCCATGGTTTTGAATTTGTCAATTCAAACATCAAAATTTAAATATGTTGTTCTTTACAGGACTTACTTATGTGGCATGTGCTTCATGGGTCTTATAGAAAACCGCATGCATAGGGATAGTTACTGGGATTTATGTCGATTTCCAGAAAAGAAATGACCAAAAGGAATTTTATGCTATGTAGATTCCTAATATCCTGCTCACACGATTACAGGGAAAATGCCATACTCCTTGATATTTATGGGGAATTTTAGTACAGAGGAGTTTATGATATTTTATTGAAACCCCTAAAAACAATACTGGATAAAATGAATTTGAAACTAAGTAACTTACTATTTTCCTTGAGCCATTTTATTATAAACTTACTAGAATTAGGACTATCTAAGCAAATATTCTTGCATGAAATTTAAGCATGAAGAATATATTCTAACTTCAGTAGCACACCTTTGATTTTTGAACATTTTTTTCTAGTCTTGGGTTTTTAATACTAAGCTGAAAATTGACTTTCTAGTAACTTGGGGTGCTTTCAGGGTATCTAGTTCTTTGAAATAGACATCTAAGATAGGCTCTCTGTAATCTGAGAAATGGGACATGAGAAATGATCAAATTTTAGGTTGAAAAGGAAAAGTGAAAGATGATGAGGCATAATGTAGTAGATTAGGGCGGAAGTGTGTGCTCACCCTTAGAAACGGTGTCTCATCACTTCCATCAGCCTTTCAGTACTTCACAAGTTCAGGAAAGAAAAACACTAAGCATTTTTATAGAAAAAGGAGAAATAGGAATGGCTAATAAGCACTTGCCAAGATGATTTATCTCATTGAACAATGAAGCACAAAGCAAGACAACAAAACTCTTTTGCTTGCTTTTCCATATCGACAACATTTCAAAATACAGTATATTTTTCTAAATGAGAACTCCACATATGTTTGCAGTGACAGCATAAACTGCGATGTCTTTTCTGGAAAGCAGTGTGGCAATATGTTTAAAAAAAAAAAGACTTGTTTTTTTACCCTTTGACCCACTATCCCCACTTCTAGGAAGCCCTCCTAAGGGAAAAGGCAGAAATGCATACAAACATTTACAGAGGGCCAGGACCACATTAGCAAGACTGGAAAACTGCAGCCGACTGTGGAGCTACCATGTGAGACTTGGCCTGTCACTGTAGCTATAGTAAATGCTTTTCAGCAGTAGAAAATGTCATTTCCTAAAACACAGAGTGACAGAGCATTCAACGTGTACAGTCATCTTGAGATAGACTCAGATATATTCATAGGTGTTACATAAAATGGATTTATATATTAAGTAAACCATTATTATATTAATTTATAAAATGTATTAATGTTAATTGATTCCTTTGCATGGAGATATTTTGGAGAGTTTCTTCTTTGTGTGCCTTTCAACTTTCCTGTATTTTACAGCCCATTGTTTTTAATCAACACTGTGGTTGTCTGTGGGTTGAAGGTATGCTTGTTTAGAAGGGAAACACACAATCCTGTAGACTTTAGAAAAACCAAATAGTTTTCCTTGAGTTTTTAAAATTTCTGTGGCCAACTCCATTATTTCAGTGAGTTAATGTCACTAAGTTTGAAGCTGTGGAGTATAAAAAAAATATAGCAGAATCTCTGCCCTCCAGGATATTAATATGAGGTAGGAGAGAAAAGAAACTGGGAATCTAGACCTTGAAGTTGCAGAACCTACCATCGGCATGCTAGAGCAGAGGATGGAGACCTGCGATGCTCATGCAATGTGTCTTGCGTTCATGCTGGTTTGGTAAAGCTAGGCTTGGACTTTCTGCCATGTGTAAGATTCCTTTCTTCTCCTTTCTGCATTTAAATTAAAACTTGAGATGGCAGCTATCTCAGTGGGGGAAATGCTTGCAGTTTTCAAATGTGAGAACCTCAATTCATCTGCTCAGGACCCATGTAAAGCTGGGTATGGCATATATATGTACTAGGCAAGTAGGGGCGAGAAGACACCAAGGTCTCTGGCTAGCTAGTCTAGCCAAAATGGTGAACTCCAGGATCAATGAAGAGAACTGTCTGAAAAACAAAAGAAAAGCAGCCAACATCAACCTCTAGCACCTATACAGGCCATCACACCTACATGTCACACATAAGTGTGCATGTGCACGCACACAAACACACACACATACACATACACACAAACACACAATCTTTAAATTAGAAATAAATGTAGAGAAATTAAAACCTAAAGCACATTTTAAGTCCCTGAAAGATCAAATCAGCATGAGAGCTAATGAAGAACCTTTTCTAGCAGGGCACTGATTCGCCCATATGGAAGAAATGGTCTGGGGAAGCTAACTGAGGGAGGGAATATTGCTTGTTGTGGCTTTGCAAACTCAGTCTACAATGTGTTACTTTTAACGCAGGCCAGTTTCAGCTGAAGGTCTCTTGGCAGGTCCTTGGGATGCCATGCTTGTGAGCCTGAAAGTACATAGTTAGAAAATCAAGGGTCTAACTTCGTGAGTTCTGTGTATACATTGGATATTAGCCCTCTATCTGATGTAGGGTTGGTGAAGATCTTTTCCCAATTTGTTGGTTGCCGATTTGTCCTTTTGATGGTGTCCTTTGCTTTACAGAAACTTAGTAATTTTATGAGGTCCCATTTGTCAATTCTTGATCTTAGAGCATACGCTATTGGTGTTCTGTTCAGGAACTTTCCCCCTGTACTGATGTCCTCAAGAGTCTTCCCCAGTTTCTTTTCTATTAACTTCAGAGTATCTGGCTTTAAGTGGAGGTCCTTGATCCATTTGGAGTTGAGTACAGAGTTAAACAAAGAATTCTCACCTGAAGAACTTCGGATGGTGGAGAAACATCTTTAAAAATGCCCAATTTCATTAGTCATCAGGGAAATGCAAATCAAAACAACCCTGAGATTTCACCTCACACCAGTCAGAATGACTAAGATTAAAAACTCAGGAGACAGCAGGTGTTGGCTAGGATGTGGAGAAAGAGGAACACTCCTCCACTGCTGGTGGGGTTGCAAATTGGTACAACCACTCTGGAAATCAGTCTGGCGGTTCCTCAGAAAACTGGGCACATCTCTTCCGAAAGTTCCTGCTATACCACTCCTGGGCATATACCCAGAGGATTCCCCAGCATGTAATAAGGATATATGCTCCACTATGTTCATAGCAGCCCTATTTATAATAGCCAGAAGCTGGAAAGAACCCAGGTATCCCTCAACAGAAGAGTGAATGCAAAAAATGTGGTATATATACACAATGGAGTACTATTCAGCCATTAGAAACAATGAATTCATGAAATTCTTAGGCAAATGGATGGAGCTGGAGAACATCATACTAAGTGAGCTAACCCAGTCTCAAAAGATCAGTCATGGTATGCACTCACTAATAAGTGGATATTAGCCTGGAAAACTGGAATACCCAAACATAATCCACACATCAAATGAGGTATAAGAACGGAGGAGTGGCCCCTGGTTCTGGAAAGACTCAGTGTAGCAATATGAGGCAAAACCAGAACAGGGAAGTGGGAAGGGGTGGGTGGGAGAACAAGGGGAGGGAAGGGGGCTTATGTGACTTTCAGGGAGTGGGGGCCAGAAAAGGGGAAATCATTTGAAATGTAAATAAAAATATATCGAATAAAAAAAAAGAAAATCAGTGTTAGTGTTCAAAATCAAGGTGGAATGGCATCAGAATAGGAAATAGTAATGACATGAGGATATTGACTTTTTATAGAAATGTGTGTGGCATGTTACAGTACTACAGGGAGACTAAAATAGTCACAGGAGCTGCTAAGTGATGTAAAAATGGGATGTTGAACTAATTCCTTAGGAGGATGTCTTCCTAATGAAGTGGGACCTCTGATAGATTTGAGTGATTTACATTCATTTAGATTCATTATGTGCACATGCTTGCAAATCATATTCTAGAAGTCTGAAGAAAGCTCTTTGGCATACTAGGAAGTCTAGTGAAATCCTGTCTGTCACCGGTAATTTATGTAGATTTTAATACTGTTTTATCTGAAGAATAAGATGTTTAATGAATGGATCAATAAAATTTCACAAAAGTAAACCACTTGAATCAAAACTAATTATATGTTTTGGTGGCATGAAAAAAGTATTTTAATATGGAAAACTATGTAAAAGGAGACATATTGTATGACATAGTAAGCTGCTTATGGACATAAACAGATTTGATTTAAACTTTCATCAGTTGAACAAAATATAGTCAAATGACCTCTGTCTGTAAAGGAGGTCTCCATCCTTGTTAGCAGATCTTGCTTCTCCTGTGTAGGGATGCTATTCTCCCACAAGATCTGTGGATCTGAGTACTGGACTGTGGCTGCCATTGAAATTGCACCACTTAAACTCTCTGGAATCTATGAGAGAAGGCTCTAGTGAAGTCTCCTAGTGATGGATACGGAGTCAGAACTGGCCATTTTTCTGTACCCTTGTAAACAAGGCTATTAGCACTGAGACTGTAACTTCAAGCCAGCCACAAAACCTTCAACCTACAATCTGTCCTGCCTGCAAGATGTGCTGGACTTATGGTGGCTCAGAACTTATAAGAGTGGCCAACCAATGACTGGTCCAACTTGAGACCCATGCCACAAGTGGGAGCACATGTCTGACACTTCCTGGATGGCCAAAAGACAGGACAGCCCAGAGAGTCAGAGTAAACCAAACACTACTGGCAAAAATTGACTTCACATACACATGCACATGTGCACAATGAGCATGTATGATGGGAAAAGATCTGAAAGTTAGCTGTTCCTCTTGAGAGTTGACTAGAGAAAGGCAATGACTATTGTTTTTCTTTCTGTGTGTATGTGTTGTTTGTGTGTGAGAGACATATCCATGCATTTGTGTATATGTGTTAGCAGGGAGCATGGCCATGTGGACACATGCATATGGAACGTAAGAGGGTAAGGTGTTGAGGTGGAGGCTTTCACTTGAAGCTGAAGACTGGCTGGCTTCTTCTGGGAGCCCCACTGCTATGTTCTGAGGGCTGGGACACTGGGAGGCCTTCTTTCCTTGGCTGGCATTTGTGTGGGTTCTGGAGACCAGGACTATTGTTTATGCTTACACAGCAAGGGCTTCTCCCCAGCCTAGAATGATGATTTTCTAATGCTATTGTTACCAAGAGAAAAGGTACCTTCATGTACAAAGTCAAATTGTGCATCAAATTGTCACTGATATTTCTATGCGCTGCATTGTCTTTAAGTAAATTAAATCTGTTCTAGTTTTGGAGGTAGCTATATGAATGAGAGATAACTTAAAAAAAAACACAACACAGTACCACTTTACTAGAAATGAATCCTCAGGAATATGTGCTACTTGAAATTTAACTGCTCAGTGACTTGGTATCCTGTTATAATTCACTAAAAGTTCAGTACAAGAGTTTTTAAATGTCAGATTTCCCACATGCATTTACGTGTCTGAGCTTAAGATTTGGCTAAGTATATGCACTTATTTCTTTAAGTCAGTTAAATTTTATTATAATTTTATCCTTCAGGTAACATTCTCGCAAGCAAGTATTACAAATAAATTGTGGATGAAAATAAAATCCATTCTGTAGACTTTCATGGCTGCTTCAAGCATGCCCCTAGGTACACTTCGCCACTTTATTGTTTTCTTGTGAGTCAATATTGTTTGAATATCATTTCATCACTTTTCCTTTTAAAAATTCATCAGGATCCATGTGAATTAGTATGAATTTGAATTTCTAGATGAGAGGGTAGATCATAAGTATTAGAAAACGTTTACTCGAAGTGAGCTGGGCCCCGCGCTGGTGTCAGGCTAACGGCACCCAGCTTGGGGGTCTCTGCTTGCAGGTCCTGTGCACGAGTGTTCACACTCCCTGCTCAGCCGCAGCCAAACAAGCGAAACACCACAGCACTCATCCGCAGTCAAACAAACGAAACACCACAGCAGTAACGTAGCAGGAAAGGCTTCAGGAGCCTTGAAGGAGTCTTTCGCCACCATCACAATTTTACCTGTTTAGTGTTAAGATAGTTAAGTCTTTTAAAGGTTTTCTGGTTCTTCTTTGTGAAGCAGAATTCCATGTAACTTGATTGAGAAACTGAACTTAAAAAAAAAATCAATCTTGTTTGAAAGACAAAGAGTATAATCAATGAATACATTCTGGTTGAAATGTAAACTTTATAAACTGAGCTCAGTTGTTCTTAAAACTTCTGGCTATCAGAGGAAGTAGTCAAAAGTGATTATATATTTTTAATATTGGGATATGTACACCGGGGTTGGTCTTCCACCACATACTATCTAGAACATTCGAATGTACAAATTACTACAATCACTAGTGCATTTAAAAGTGTATCTTAATTTTATAGCTTTATTTTTTCAATTGATATCCAGCACCATGGAAAAGTGTATCTCCTGAAACAGGAGAGAAAACTTACAGAATATTCAGAAATAAACTTAAATAATATTATAGAAGGGGTGGTCCCTGCAATCTGCTAAAAGTAGATATTTACCACCACCTCCCCTGTCAGTAGAAAATAAAACATCTCTTTACACTTCTATTTCCCATGGCCTCTTCCCTTTCTTATGGAAGACTTGAAGCCAGGAGGTTTTTAGTCTGTAATAAAGACGTTTTTATCCAGTAAGTGGAAAGAGCTGATCATAACAAAGTGTCAGAAATGAGGTGCTCATGGAATTAAAAACTTTTATCCATTTTCAGCCTGTGATATATGATTTGGATCTCAAGTAGTAATTCCTAAAATATGCAGTTCTAGATTTATGGAAATATGAAAGGGAAATGATGTATTTTACTCTGAACACTTCTTGAATGGTGTCAATTTTTTGAATCAAACTATTTAAAAAGCACTTTTATTTGATAACTTAAAATCATTTTTAGTATACTGTTGACAGTGTATGACTAAAAGACACATCTGTGTCGATATACATATATAATAATGTATCATACATATATGTACAAAGCAATTTTATAGAGAGGGAAATTTCCTCTTGCTCTTACTACACAAAAAGAAAACCTGCCTCCCAATCCAAGAGACACACACCTTGCAGGGTGTCCTACATTACTTTGTTAGTTATCATCCTTAATAATGAGTTTTGAATCTTTGGTGAGGCAGGAAAACTGTTAAGTCTGTGTTGGTTTCCAATATACTCACATGTTTTATTATCAGGACCTCTCATGCTCTTTACATCCATGGCAAAAAAGAAGAGGGAGCCTCAGTTAAGAAAATGCCCTCACCGGATTGGCCTGTTGCCCAGTCTGTGCTGTATTTTCTTGATTAAAGACTGAAGCAGGGGGCCAGCCTGCTGTGGGTGGTGCTAGACCTTGGCAGGTAGTCTTGAGTTGAAGAAGGAAGCTGGCCGAGCAGCCGGCCAGTGTAATTCCTTCACTGCCCCTGATCTGTGCCAGCCTCTAGGTTCCTGCCTTGACTGTCTGATCTGAAACTGATTATAACTATACTCTGAAATAAGCCCTTTCCTCCCAACTTGTTTTGGTTGTGGTGTTTAACACATAAATATAAACCTAAATAAGACAGAGGTTTTTAAGACATGGAACGGGAGTCCTTTGTAAGTCTCTCTACACGCCATAGGCCTCAGTTGCATTGCATGGACACTTCAGTTGCAAAGGGAAGCTGAGAAATGTCTTGGTTTAGCATATTACTTTAATGAATTAAAACGTTTCTGCTAGATAGGGATGCAAGAGAGTGGGTGTTCCAGCCATACACAAGATTTTTGCTTGATGTACCCCACTCTCACCTGGTTCATTGTGCCCAGGCTTACATAGAGTAAACTTGTAGAAACAAAATCTTTGGGAAATGCCTAATATGTATCTATCCAATATGATCTGTACTGATGATTCTGTGTGTTTGTGTGTGTGTGTGTGTGTGTGTGTGTGTGTGTGTGTGTGTGAGAGAGAGAGAGAGAGAGAGAAGCAGAGAGAGAGAAGCAGAGAGAGAGAGAAACAGAGAGAAACAGAAACAGAGAGAGAGGGAGAGATTTATCAGAGATGATGAACTCTCTTTCAAACTGACAGGCTTGCAAACAAAGATGTGAATTTTTATGTTAGCCTTAATAGTTATGAATTTTACAGATCATGTGAAAGTTGTGTTTTCTCTGTATTCTGCCTTAAAAATACAATATGCATAACTATTCCCAAGATTAAAATTTGCCACAATGAAGAAATTTGTTTTGTTAGGAGCTACTGTTTTAAAAAGATTTCATTATTAATTTTATATAGACTATGTAATGCATGCTTTATATGATTATAAAGTGCTTATAAGGTACTTTTTATATAAATCTCAATCTTTTATAGAGTTTCAGTACAAGTGTTGGATATGTAACATTAAATGATAAGATATCAAATCACGACAATATTTAGATTATTGTTGTCTTGCTGTTTTAATCTAATCATGAAGCTCATACAAAAATGGCGGGCATACATAAGGTCCACTGTCTCTGAAACAAAGCATGCCTCCACTGTTGGAAGCACAAGCAGCACACTGAAGCTGCCACACAAAGGCCAGGGTACTGCACAGCTAGGTGGCAAGTGTGGGCTTTCCATAATGGAAAGAAGCATCCATAATCCAAAATGCTTGGCAGAATCATGACTGAGCCGTCCTAAGGATATACTTATGCTCTTCTACAAAAGTGGTTCTCAACCTTTCTAATACTGCGACCCTTTAATACCCTAATGTTGTGGTGACTCCCAATGATAATTTTTTTTGCTGCTTCATAACTGTAATTTTGCTTCTGTTATGAAATATAAAGTAAATGCTATGCTTTACAATGGTTTTTGTCAACCACTGTGAAAGGATTATTAGACACCCCCAACCTCGGGTTTGACCCCCAGGTTGAGAACACCCTTCTAGAATGTTTGCACCCTGACTCTCATGATTGCTTCACCTCTTTCTCAGGCTGTAGATCAACAGATGACCTTTAGCACGCCTATCTGAACCCCTCCCCTCTTAGGTCTGTATACACGCCTCTCTTGTCACCCCATGTGTTTCTGTCACCAGGCATCTTGGATTTCTTAACCATGTGTCTCCCTGCTAGAAGAGAGGCCTTAGAAGACATGCTGTGTTTGCTGACCTACACCTCTCACAGAGGAACCATTCAGCTAGTGTTTCCAAGAGAATCCATCAGGAACTTAAACTCCATCCTAAGCATCATTTCTATTTTCTCTATTTTTTTGGACACATGTTGAATGGTCAAGTCTCATTTAGTCATTGATGAATTTAGGGCAGTTATATACTCCTTGGGTTCTTATCTCAGGTTATATATGAAGTAAGTGATAGTATACACTTTCAAGATTATTACATAGAAACACATACTACACCATACTCCAGATCACAGAACTGATTATGTATGTATGTATGTATGTATATATATATATATATATATATATATTCCTCATACATATATGAGGATTTTATGACCAAAAGAATGTCTACCCATAAATTTTAATGCTCATTTTTATTTGCAAAACATGAGTAAAGTAAAAATTCTCTACATTATACTTGTCAGAAATTAATTTTATAGCATTATGAGTTAATACCTACCTAAAATTCTTTTCCCAAAGTCCTAATCTCCAGTGACTGTGATTATGATCCTATTTGGCAGTAAGTATATATAAATAAATATCATTAATAATTTGCAAGATGAATGTAGAATATATTAAAAACCATATGCCATGATAAAGTAGGCTTTATCCTAAGATACAGAGATAGTTTAACATATGTACAACAATAAATGTAAGAAATCATATCAATGGTCTCAAAGACAAAAATCACATGATCATCTCAAGAGATGCAAAATAAAAGCCTTTGGCAGAATCCAACATGCTCTCATGATAAAAGTCCTAGAGAGAATAGAACTGGAGGGAACATACTTCAACACAATATAAACTATAATGATATGCTAAACCTAGAGCTACCATAATCCTAAATGCAAAATCCAGAAACAGCCCATTTAAAACAGGAGCTAGACAGGGATATCTACTACCCCTACTCCTTTTTCACATAATATTTAAAGCACTAGCTAGAGCAGTGCATAAGATAAGAAAATTAAGGGGATGCAGGTAGGAAAAGAAGTCATATTATCCCTGCTTGTTTTGATATAATTATTACACATAAGAGATACACAAATCACCAGAAAACTTATAGAAATGACCAATAAATTCATCAAAGCAGCAAGATTTAATATCAACTTGAATAAAATCAGCACCCTTTCTGTGCACCAACCACAAACATGAGAAGAAAGAGATCGTAGACATACTACACTCATCATGAGACCACATTCCAAGCAGTCCTAGTGAAAATTATGAGACGTAAGCTCAGTGAGGAAGGTGGAAGACCTCTACAGTTAGAAATTTACATCTCTGAAGAGACCGAGGAAGACACTAGAAAATGGAAAGGCATCCCATGCTCATGGATTGATGCAATTAATACTATCAGAATGACCATTCTGCCTAAAGCAGTTTACAGACTAAGGTGTAATCTCAATCAAATTCCCATCTCCTTCACAGAACTGGAAAGCAAAAACAAAAAAACCAAAACAAAAAAAAAATTGCATGGCACCACAGGTTGCTTTTCTTTTTGGTAGCAATAGTACACGCTCGTGGGATTTCAACATGAGAGATGGAATTCTCTGCACGCTTTCTCCCCGTGTGGAGATCTGGTGACTTACTCAAGACCACAGAGTAGGAACAAGCAAGCCCAGGACCCTAACTCCAGAAGCATCCCTTCTTTACCACCCAGGGTTGCTTGGAATGGGATCCCACTGAAAGTCCAGACTCACTAAGTCTCCAAGGCTAGTGAGGCTACCCTGCTCCAGGGATACGACAGTCGACTCGGTGGTCAGGATGGTGGGCCATAGACAGAATCAAATCACGAGGCTTGCGAACCCCGTCGTGAGGTCCTGGGTGGGCAGAAGAGAGCCAGTGAAGGCAGCTGCCTATCACAAGGTCCACCTAACCCATGAGGTGTCACGGCCCAGCCGCTGAGCTCAAACTCTAAACCCAGACCGTGTGTTTGACTTTGGCATGAGAATTTGCAGAGAACATTTGTAAAAGTTCATCTGTCATATCTCGGAATCTATCCTAAGAAGGATTCTCAGATTTTCTTTTAGAGAGTGAAAGCAAGAGACAGTGGCTTCTTCAGAATGAGCTGTCTTTTAGAGTCGGGACTGAAGAAAGCCACATTCTTGTGTGTGATGTACTTAGTTTATAAGAAAAAGTTGGGCAAAAGATTGAAAATTGCTTTAGAATTATTCAATGTTTATTAGAGTATATTACTATTCCAGCTAATCAAAAATACATTTTACTTTATGGAATACATTAAGATGGGCAGTTGTGTAATCTCTCTATGAATTTAAAATATCTTTCAGTGCCGATGGTATTTTCTAAGGAGATAGCTTTATTGGAGCTCATTTCTAGGGACTCATACATTTTTGTCCCTGTATTATCATTTCAGCAGAAAAAATACCAAATCATGGTATAAAAATTGTTGTATGTTTGTCACAGTTTAATGAAATAGTTCTCTTCAACTAAGTTGACTGTGGAAGGAAAATAAGGTTTTTTTTTTTCAATTAAAATATTTCAAGTTAAGCTTCAGTTACTTTAGTGGGAGAAAGTTGGTTATGCAAAGCTGAAATTAATCTGATATATATGGAATGGTTGCATATAAATTTTTCTCAAATTGCCTTGAACTTTTAATGAATAAAATGAAATTTTACCCCAGGGAAAGCATAACAATTTTAAGTTTTATTACTCCTAAGTACTAACATATGAAGTTTCAGTCTCTGTTTATATATGTGATTTATTTTCTGCACTGCTTTATATTTATATGATGTGTCGTGAAATATTGCATATGATATGTTCAGTATAACTTTGGCACTGGGATTGTTCCAGAGGGTGGAGAAGTTGCTTAGAATTCAAGCCTGTTTTGTTTTAGACATTTGAAATCTGTCTAAAACAAACCATATTCCTGTCTTCGTAAATAGACTGTACTGGCCCAGACCTTTTCTTAATGAATGAGCAAATTATAATCTGTTTTAAGCTCCCTGGGAGTGTGGCAGACAGAGGTAAGCACGTCTAAGTCACCACAGCATCCATATGCTTACGAGCACAGAGAGCACGGTGAGTGTATTTCATTCCCGGGTCATCCACCCTGGCACACCACGGGATAAAAGAAACAATTATGCCAAAAGGTGCCACCCCCGGGGTCAACTGGTCAAACTTGCATTGCTGTCATATGCTCACATTGCCTTCTTGTCTGGGGCTCATACAACTCAACCTCAACACTCCTCTCTGTCAGGTTTTGGGATGTTTAGCTGCGCATGCTTCAGTAGGGCACGCAGTCCCTGAGAGGCAGATTGTGTGACTTGCTCCTCTCAGGAGCTCAGTGTCCTCTCTAATCCCTGAGTCTGTCTACCTCCTTCATGCCATTAGCTGCAGTCCTTTCTTTGGAGAAAAAGGTCCGTGAAGTCTGTGCTCATCAGTGTCACAGTTGTGAGGCCACCACACCCCGTTGCTATGCTCCTCACTTGACTGGGACCTTTAATTGGGGCCAAGTTTCCAAAACGTTCAGAGTGAGTATGTCCTTGGGGGCATAGCTCACTGCTACCCTGCCTGCCCACCAAATATGCCTAATCAGAAGAGGGTGGGCAATACTTAGCCCGTGTGGGACATTCTTTTAAGTCTTATGCTTTAAAAATATGTCTGAAAATTAATACTGATTTAGAATCCAAACATAGTGCCTTCATATTTCTTTTAATGTGAACTCTTTGAAAAAACCATGAGATTGCTCTCCTTGTATACACATACACACAGACACATGTTCAAGTTTTCTTAAATATTATATCACCCCACATGTATGGTTTGAATCAAAATAGTTAATACTATTGATTTTATAAGCCATAGATTACAAACCAGCTATTAAGGCCTCAGTAGGATCATTGACATATTTACACAAATTTAACTGAACAGTCCAGAAATCAACAGTCTTTATATGTAGTCACAGACTTGCTTTTTTGAATAAAATTGAAGCACCAGATTTGCATCCTTTTGTCCCCAGGGAACTGGAGCTGGGCACACTGCTTGCTTTAGGAGGGGTGTGTCTTGTTCAGCTTGTCACAGTTTCCGTGACCGTCTGTCTGTTCACTCATTCACACTGTCCACCCAGTTCCAAGGCCCCTGAGCCTATTGCAGCTCATCTTTCTGGGATTTGTGTCAGAGCCGCCTGCAGGCTCTCAAGACTTCCTCTGTTGATTTTGCTCGAGACAGTGTCATTTAGCCCACGCCAACCCCACACTCCTTTTATAGCTGAGGATGACCCTAAACTCCTGATCCTTTGGCCCCTGTCTCCTTGATGCTAGGATTGCAGGAGTGTGCTGGGATCAAACCCAGGGTCTGATGCATTCAAGACAAACACAGTACCATCCAACCTACCAGACCCTTACCCTTTTAAAAAAAAAGCTATTTTTAAAAACATTTTTATATTTAAACATTGTTATCATACATACTATTAGATTTTATTTTAATGTTTAAAATGAACATTGCTTTTGTTAATTCTCTTTAATTCTCTCTCTTCTTCCCCTCTGGCTCTTTACCACCACCCCCCAGCACCCCCTGCCCCCCTTCCCTCTTCCCCCCCCCCCCCGCACACACACACAAAGACTTTCCACTCTGACTTACTGGCCTTGTGCCTCACCTCCTTTAGCACTGCCTTCCTCTCTTGAAATCTCCTTCCTAGTTCCATAGTCTATACCCACTCCCACCCAACCGGCATGCACGCATTTGTGACGTCATGATCTAGAATCACCATCCAACCATACTTAGACATTTAGACATTGTGATCTAGGATCATGTATGTGAAGGACTTTCTGAGCCTAGGTCACCTTGCTGGATATAGTATTTTGAATTCAATCCGTTTCCATAGAAATGTCATGAGTTCCTCTCCAGCTAGATGAAATTCCTGTGTGTATGTCCCACTTCCTCACCCTTCCTCATTCATGGACGGGTGTCTAGACTGCTTCCATTCCCTCGTGACTGTGAGCAGTGCAACACTTGGCATAGATATGGAAGTGACTAGCTCTCTGGTAGGATACAGAGGCCTAAAGTCTAAGACATTTTGATTCCAACTCACTATCCAGGAGAACTAGGCCTAGGTATTACCAAGTGTCACAGTGGTGCTGGTGTGTTCCATCAGTTAGGACTAAAGATAATGAAGCTACAAGATTCTTGTAAGTATTTGAGAAATGATAGTACTTTGAATTGTCTTATTTTCTTATGCTGAGAATATTGGGTTTTTTATGTCACATTATTTCATATCTGTTCCTAATTTATCTGAGGAAAGTATGAGATAAAAGTAAATCAGAGAAATTAATTTATAAATTTCTTGGAAATCTGATTTTGTATCCTAAATTGCTACTCTTTTCAGATTTAATACTATAATTCTAACATTTATTACAGTTATGGAGATGATACACTTACAGTAAACTCACATGTCAGCTCGGTCTCCACCCATGCAAAAACAGGTGATGGGTATAAACTTGAGAGACTGTAGACCACCTCCAGAAGAAGCTATGGGCACAGTGGCATTTATGTTGAAATTGCAGTACAGCAATACATCATTTCAAGGAAGATAGGAAGTAACCAAACTGTACTACCTAGAATGCATATGTCACAGAGAGCAGTTTCTGGTACAATCTTAGAAAATACCCCGCAACGTTGGTCTTATGTTGTAGATGAGTTAGCTCTTACTTGAGATCAACTTGAAAGAACCGTGTTGCTGGTTTGGCCATTGTTTTCCTTAGCCTTCCCACCCGTCTAGGCAGCCCACTCTCCCATCTTTGTAGAGTACAAATTTCTAGAGTAAGAAGTCTATTCTGGGTTAGATCCTGGGTAAACAGAAACACGTGTCTCCCATCCCAGTAAGTGCAGGGCAGTGAGGAGATGTGAGAAACGTCTACAATGAGAAGAGCTGCCGTGACTGGGGTTGCTCCCCTAAAGTCTGGCATCTCCAGGATGATACTGTTGTTAGCAATGGTGGGACCTTTGAGTGCTGGGCCTAGTGGGAAATCCTTAGGTTACTTGGGATACACCCTTGAAAGGGATAGCCTGGTCTCTCTTTCACCATCCTATTTTGCCTCACAGCTGTGAAGGGAGCAGCCTTGTCATATCTTCTTGCTGGCCCCAAACAACCTCTAAACAAGCAAGCAAGAGTGCGATTGTGCAGGCATTGATTATAGGGAGCTAACTTAAAACTGCAGATGGCCCAGTCACCACTAGATACCTTTGGGTCTGATTGACTCTCCATCATCTTTCTTATCTTCTAGTTCAGAGCATTAATAGAACACCTAAACTGAGTATTATTACCTTAAAAAAATCACAAAATGGTCCTATTTAAAACTTTCTATTCCAGCTTACTTCTTCTAAACAAGTTTCTGTTAGTATGTATAAATATGTTCTATGGTTCTGTCGCAACATCTTAAATAGATTTTGGAAGATGTGAATGTAAGTGCAAGTTAGGGTTTGAATATGAAGTGTCCCCGACAAGCTCTTGGTCCACAGAAGATGGTATCATTTGGAGAGGTTATGGAGCCTTTACAAGGTGAAGTCTTGCTGAAGGGAGTGACTCTTTGAGGTGAGGCTTGAGTTTTATCTCCAGGGCCCACTTCCTGTCTCTCCTCTGATTTGTTACTAAGGATACAATATGACAAGCCCCCTCCTCCTCCTGCTGCTCTGGGCTGCCTGCCACCGTGCCTTCCTAACCTCTCAAATTTCCTCCCCTCAGGTCATTTCTTATCAGGTATTTGATCACTACAATAAGGAAAGGAGCTAATACTGTACATCTGGTGGATCGTGTTCTTGCTCAACGTCTTAAAAATCTCAAATATTTCAGGTAGAATGCTCCTATTGAAAGCACACACTTGATAGTAATTGCTTGTTTTGCATTTAGAAAATTATTCATCCTTTTTACATACATAAGTTTCCCATATCCATAAAGATTTTTGGTGCCCTGTTAATTATGTGGTTTATTACATAAAATTATTTGCAAAAACTCTAGTGAAGGAAAAGCTGACCTGTCTTTAGATGCTTCGCATATTACCTACTAGTGTGTATCTGGTCAACACCCTGCTAAATGTGATTGCAGGCCATAGGAATTTTTTCATCTCTTTGGGGAGCCAAACTACTCAGTAGTTGGACAAGGTTAAACAAAATATTATCAAGGCCAAAGACAATATTTGCAAGACATATACACTATGCTATTAAAGGATCTTTTAAAATTAAGAAAGCTTTGATTTCCCTCTTACAAAATATTATAGCTTTCTTTAAATATATGACTTCCAGTTGTGAAACAAGTAAGAAATAGGAGAGAAGGCCATTATTGTTCCCTTTCCATGCACGGGTGTGTCTGTGGCTTCCTGAACTGGGCTTCATAAGTCTTGGGATCTAATAAGAGACTGAGACCCTGTTCGGTTTATAAATACATGTGGGATAATATTTAGGTCTTCAGAAATAAAAGCAGAGAATCATTTCCTTATGCTATCAATTCCTCTATGGGAAAGCATATTAAAATGTAGAAAATATAATAGTATGTAATTTAGCAACATAATATACAATGTGGGTTGAGAGACAATTACAGTGTTTTATTTCCCTATATTTTCCATTTTAACCGAATGCATTTTAGCAACAATTGGTTTTTGGCTGTAACATTACTTTAGCTGTTTCATAAAGCTTTATAGCAAATTGCTGTGGTGTACCAGATAAAATAAATTCCTGACTTCACTCTTAAAGCCACATTATGAGCAGGCATAATTTTTTACTTTTATTGGTAAGCATGTATTTTTCCCCTGTGCTGTCAAAATCTTAGTTCAAGGTTGTTGTTCCTAACATTATTTTAGTGGTTTCTTATATATTTAAGATTAAGAGTTTATTTTTATGCAACAAGCAAACTGTGGTATGCCCATTTGGTTCCCAGAGAGCTGATCTACAGCACACTCAGTTTGGGGGTCCCATGGCACGCAGCTAATAGCAGCAATTTGAATAGGAGCTTGCTGCATTCTTCCCAGTGCCCTGTGTCCCTCAGCCATGATGCCTGTCCTTTCCTTTAAGAGATCCCAACACTGGTATTCACATACATCACTTCTCCCTCATCCCCATTACCTGCTTACCTTGCTTTCTGCTACTTTCCCTGAATATTGCAGTTCCAACGGAGTCTGACGTTGGGGCCCAACCTGAAATCCCATTTCAGCACGCTTTTGTCTGGGAATGTTACAATTCCACCTCAAGATATTTTTTTTCTCATGCAAAAGGACTGGAGAAGTATAACACAAGTGGGGTGTGGTGGTTCAAGTCCGTAATTCCAGCACTTGGGGATTACTGCTCTCACTCTGACTACATGTATAAAGTCTGTCTCAAAGAAAAGGAAAGAAGGGAGGGAAAGAGGGAAAAAAGGAGGGAGGGAAGAAGGGAGGGAGGGAAGTCAAGCCAGAACAAACAACCCTCATATTTTGATCTTTCAGATTTCATTGTCAAATTCTTTCCTCCTTCTTCCATTTCCTTATCCCATTTCTTCTGTAGCCTCATTAAGCCCAGGTTAGTCTCCAACTCACTATGTAGCCAAGGATAGCCCTGTATTATCCTGTTCATTCTTCATCCTCCACCACCCCACTACTGGGATTACACATATCTGGCACAACAAAGTGTATGCAGTGCCTAGGGATCAAGTCCAGGGTCTCATGTATGCTGGGCAAGTGGTTTATCTCAACTAACCCCCATTCCTAGCCTTGGTCTATGGTTCCTAGTTCTTTTTATGAAGTCACTGTTACCTGGGTGCCTAAACTACGCAAAGAAAATCACAGACCAATATCCCTTATGAACATCATTGCAAAAGTTCTCAGTAAAGTACTTGAGGTCAAATCTGAAGCACAATGAAAGGATTATCTACCGTGACAAGTTTGCTTTATCACAGAGACGCGTGTGTCCTTCCCAGACCTTGCACTATACCAGAATTCTTTCTGCCTCCCAGAAGTCCCATCTCCTGCTTCTTGCCTAAACCATAGGCCATCCATACAGAAACAAGATATTCTCTCTACAGTCTCTGGACCTTATTTACCTAGACTACCTAACATATCTCTTACCTCCCTCTCCCCTTCTCTCTCCTTCCCTTATTCCCAGGGCCAGGGTTAGAGACATTTGTAACCATGCCAAGATTTTCAGTGGGTGCTGGAGATCTAAATTCAAGACCTCACACATGTGTAGCAAGCAGTTTATCCACTAAGCCATCTCCCAAATGGCTTCCTTCATGTCGTATAAGGGGCTCTTCCCTTCTCTAAGGAGGGAACTGACTGATAGACTGTGATCTCTCCAAGTGAAGCACTTCTTGGTTCGGTCCACTAACATGAGTACCATTCTGACTTCTTGCAGACAGCCCTGCATAGGAAGCCTGTGAAGCACAGCGTTGGGGTCCTTTTGTGAACTATCACTGCCACCATCACTGGCCTTTCTACATGAAAAGTGGAGGCAAACAATTTATCAGGAATATCTCCCTGTAAGAAAACCTGTGGCTTGGTTCCTTGGCTACCCAAGGAAGTAGCCCCATTAATTTTGATACCAGTTGGATTATGTTTAGTGTCTTAATATTCAGAGCTGCAGATAGACAGAGGAAAAGTTTGGGGTTTATATGAATGAGAGTAGCTAACACCCAAGGTTCTCTGTTAATGTTTGTTTGGGTGGACCTGGGGGGCTAGGGATGAGGCACTTAGAACACAATCAGGGTTATGACCATTAGTAACCAGCCTGTGTGGACATCAGCATTCCAGTGAAGAACTGCCTGAGATTTTCCATCTTGGGCTCCCTTCCATCAGGGCACACTTTTTTTTTTAACTTTTATTGATATATTTTTATTTACATTTCAAATGATTTCCCCTTTTCTGGGTCCCCACTCCCTGCAAGTCCCATAAGCCCTCTTCCCTCCCCCTGTTCCTCCATCTACCCCTTCCCACTTCCCTGTTCTGGAATTCCCCTATACTCTTGCACTGTGTCTTTCCAGAACCAGAGGCCACTCCTCCATTCTTTTTGGACATCATTTAATATGTGTATTATGTCTTGGGTATTCAAAGTTTCTAGGCTAATATCCACTTATCAGTGAGTGCATACCATGATTGATCTTTTGAGACTGGATTACCACACTTAGTATGATGTTCTCCAGCTCCATCCATTTGTCTAAGAATTTCATGAATTCATTGTTTCTAATGGCTGAATAGTACTCCATTGTGTAAATATACCACATTTTTTGTATTCATTTCTCCATTGAAGGACACCTGGGTTCTTTCCAGCTTCTGGCTACTACAAATAGGGCTGCTATGAACATAGTGGAGCATGTGTCCTTATTGCATGCTGAAGAATCCTCTGGGTATATGCCCAGGAGTGGTATAACAGGGTCCTCAGGAAGTGTCATGCAGGGCACACTTTTTTGGTACACCTATCCATTGGAAATCAGGAGATGATTAAACCTGTGGGTTAGGGGGAATGCTGAATTTTTAGAAAGCAAGCCAAGCAGTTAGCAACAGAACCTCTCAAATGATGGTGAGTGGTGAGTGGATTAGGGACAATGTCCCAGCATGCCTTCTGCAGACTTGGAGGCTGCAGTGTGTCCTGGGCAGCAGAGGGTGTCTGCAAAGCAGGTGGCACTAAGGGGTGGCTTCTTAGGTCTTTGACATGTGTGTAGGTCTCTTCTTTCACTCCCTCTTTGACTGTTTTTAATTCTGAGTCTGATTTTTAATATTATTAGCATTCAGTAGAAAGTGCTAGATAGAAAGCTTTAGGCTTTTAAGACCCTCAAATAAGAAAGGAAATTTTAAAAGAAAGGATTCAGATAGAAATCTGAGCGATGTGAGGTTTCTGTATGGAATATCAGAAGAGGTGTGATGAATAATTAAGTGAGTTATAGCTAATAAAATATACAGTGCATTGCTTCAAACTGAAACCACCTCACTCTGCCTTAGGGATGAATGCTTTTCATTATTTTTTAATTTTTTTCACGGTTGACCTTGGAGTTTTTTCTGGCAGATAATTTTTCTGGTAAGAATGAGATCACTAAGCAGCATAGTTTATCTGATACATCATATTTATTCGTCTTCTGCTTCTCTGCAGTTGCTCTTTGATTTGGGTGGTAGTGTCTTTAGATCCTGCTTTGATGATCTCACTACCTCCTCCAGCAGGGTCTCTGCAGTTGGCTTGTTGATTTCAGAACCCCTGTCATGCTTGCATATAGGCAACTGAGAAAGCCCAGTGGTTCTTGATCACTAGAGGGACGTTGGATCATTTGGGTATAACAGGCATGGCCGAGCATGGCCCTTCTTGTGTTTGTAGGAAAATGGCACCCAATGACTTGCATCCATGAGTAGAGAGATGCTAATTTTACCCTCAACTGGGGTAAAGCTCTCTTTGTTACTCTTTAGTGTCCTATTCTAGAACAGTGTTTCCCAGCAAGCCTTCTTACTGATAAATTTCTCGTGAAGTGAAACATGTCAGAATACAAGGAAGTATTCCACTCACGCAGTTTCCATCTCTGTGTTTATGATGCGTCTTATGAGGGGAGAACTAGGACATTTCAGTTACACAATGACAGACGCATGGGAAAAGCACCTGTAGTTTTCATCAAACAGAACAAGAAAAACCTGTTGTATTCAATTGGGGAATTAAATTTAGCAAATATAGCCTCTTGTTTGCTTAGAATGTGTACTGAATCTTGACACAAGCATTAAGTTCAGGACCAGGTGGTGTTGATATACTTAACATTAGTGGGTTTCGCGTACATAGATTTGGGGGAAAGGAGCTTTTATTCTGTTAATTGTTCCATATGGTATGTTTTTATTTCTCTCTCAGCAAAAATTCTGCACCAAAAAGACCAATATAGCACTATACAGTTATTATATTCCACACAAAGAAAATCCAGCATGCTTTCATATAAATATGAAGATTTACATTGTGTATGAAACACATATAACAGTAAGGAACAAAATTTTTACTTTGTATTCTATATTGACATGAAAAATCTTATTTCTCATTAGTGCACTGAAAATACCATTTGTACATTTTTAAGTACTTTGGTGATAGAAAATGTGAGTCTCTTATCATAAATGGTTTTAATTATATTTTGAATATATAGAAAGATAGATTTCAAGTGTAGGTACATGCATGCATGCTGATTTTTTACAGACCATCAAAATCCCTCAAGTCTTTTACTAAGTGTGTGGTTTTCAATTGCTGTCATTTACCTTAAAGGGTGCTTACAGATCTTCCAAATGAAGCTGGCCTAGTGTCTGTTGTAAGCCCGGCGACCTAGCACTTGAGCAATGCTACTTTACTTTTGGCACAGTAAATCCCTAGTCAAGCAAATGCTTTTTAACATTTATGACTTCATAGAATTGAAGCAGAGGTTCCGTGCCTGGTGTCAGAAGATCTGTGACTATTAATCAAAGGCAAAGGAACACTATCATTCCAAAGGATCCTCTGAGCATCTCCCGTACTACAGTCTGCAATGCAGGAAATATAAACCATGCCTAAATTGTCTCGGTTTACCTGGAGGCAAAACACCTGTCAGTGCAGGGGCCTCCCCGTCTCCTTGGCTACTAGTGCTTTGTCATTTTTTGCTCAGGTAGGAAGAAGCTAGAAAACCTCCTCAAAATTATTTTAATTGTTATGATATTCACCTTTCCTTATAGCAGAAAGAAGCATGCAGTGTGCACATATTTTAATGTCTGTCCTACTTGTCAGACATTAAAATACCAAGTTGTGAGGACCTGAATCATTTGTAATTTTAAAGTTATTCTGAATGTTTTGCTTATTCTTTAATTTGTATATTGTCATATATATATACATATATACATATATATATTTTAATTCTCTGCTGCCCAGTGTCTCCTATTTGCTAGGCATGTCTCCCACTGAGCTATATTTCAAGCTCTTGTGTTTTTGAAAAAAATATTTTACTATGTATCCCAGGCTGGCCTTGAACTCACTTTTTTAGCCCAAACTGTCACATACCCACTTTGTGCCCCAGGCTGCCCTTTATCTGGAAATCCTCCTGCTCTATATCTTCAATGTTGGGATGTATATTGCCTTTGAAAATATTTTCTGGGATAAAACATATTTGTTCATTTATAATTTATTTATTTATTTAATGTGTATGGGTGTTTTGCCTGCATGTGTGTCTGTGGATGCCTGGAAGAGCATGTTGGATATCTGGGACCATATCTGGAGTTATGGTTTGAGCTACCATATGGGTTCTGGGAATAAAACCCAGGTTCTCTGGAAGAACAGCCAGGGCTCTTAACCAATGAGTCATCTCTACAGCCCTACCATATCCACTGCTTAAGGTTTGTGAGGCAACTGCTTTTCTCCAGTTTTTTGAAAGAAATGGTTGCAATACCCTCTCATTGCTTAACCCATAATCCCAATTTACTTCTAAAGTCTTATTTCCTTCTGAAAAGTTACTTCTTGACTTTGCTTCTTTCCAATACAGATCCATCAACTAACAGTGGGAAGTTAGAAGCCTACAAATAATTGATACTGCAAAAACTTAGTACTGAATTGATTAGCATTATTCACCTAGCATTTTTAAAGAGGAGAAATTATCAATTTTCATACTAAAATTGGCCCATTTACTATGTAACATCATGCAAATTGTATAGTTTAACATTATGCACTGTGGATACATAACAAGTGCACACACAGAGTATGTGCGGGCACACATAGAGTATGTGCGGGCACACATAGAGTGTGTGCGTGCACACATAGAGTGTGTGCACACATAGAGTATGTGCATGCACACATAGAGTGTGTGCACACATAGAGTATGTGCACACATAGAGTATGTATGTGTGACGTGAGTGTACTTCTCGCTGACTGTGCTATGTGGAGGCATTGTACTTAGGTGGCTTTGGAATTGGGCAGAGCAATGCTAATGTAGCCTTGATGGGCGCTTTTGTGATCTTGGAAAAGCCAGGAATGTCATAGTCTGAGTTCTCTATGCCTTGGGTGAGGTAGGGACTGGTGGGAAGATTAAGTGATAATACAGAGATGGAACAGCTGTTGGAGGGTGTGGTTAATGTTCAATGTTTATTAAGTGCTTGCGATGTTGTCTTAGTTTTTATACTTAGCACCCAACTCAAGGTCTGGCACTTGGAGGAGACAGAATAAATGTTGAATGCTGAATGGATGAATAAATAATAACTAACTCATTTAGAGAATCTAGGATTGATTGCTACGACTTCTGTGCTTTGCAACTTGGAGACTGTTCTCTTTGACTCGGTTTGTGTCTTGAAGGCTTGTGTGGGAGGGAGGTGGCTATCAGCCTCAAAGCCTGGGGTCATGCGCTTCATCGAATGCCACTATCTCTACCCCGTGAATTTGCTTGTGCATATCATATGTTAGTTGTTCAGTGCAGGGAGTAGTCACTTCAGATTTTTGTGAAATGTTATGAGATCTAGGTAGGTGGCCGTGTCCAGGAAAGTCCTGAAGGAAAAAATTCTAGAGAAACTTGCATAAACATATGTTCAAAGGTCAAAGGCCAAAGGGTGTTTGAGAGGTTATTGGTTAGACCAGAACCTCTAATGTACACATGTTCAAAGGCTAATAGGACTCCATAAATATGTTTGGTGGTCTAGAAGGAAAGTCCTTAGTACACACTAATGAAGGTGTGCCCTGCATGAGCTGTGGTGATTATGGGCGGAGTGGTAAACAGTTGTCGTAACCATAATTGTGAACATTTGATTCCTTATTTATAGGAATATTTTGATTGCATTTTTAATGTTTGAAGCATCTTTTACTGTCCAGAGATCCTCCGTGTCACGAGTCTGGCAACATGTCCCACATGGGACATTAGACTGTGTGAGAGCATTTGTGTTCATGCGTGCATGCGCCTGTTGAAGTCAGAGAGCAACCTTAATTGTTTTTCTTCAAGATATGTGTTTTTTGAAACAGAGTTTTTCAGTGGCCTAGAGTTCCCCACGTAGGCTAGGCTATCTGGCCAGTGAGCCCAAGGAGTCAAACTGTCTCTGCCTGTAATCCTACCACGGTATTAAAGAGTGAGCCACCGTGACACCATGCCTGCCTTATCTGACATGGGTATGGATATAAGACATAGGTCCCCATCCTTGGAAGACAAGCATTTTATCCCCTGAACTCTCCCCACAGCCTGGCCTTCTTGTATTTAAGCTAATGGTGAAATGTTTCTGAATATACCCTGCTAATTTATCAGTTTGCTCTAGCAAGAATTCAAAAAGATAGTTTGGAAACAGCTTAGACATTTTAGCAAATTATCAAAGTTATTTATTATTTAGAATCGGTATGGGTTTTAGAGACACTGTCGGCAGGCCTCACTCACTGTCATTTACTACAGCACTGTGAGAGGTTGAATCTCTCTCTTCAAATGTTATTGCTATCCTCATGTTTCTTTGAACACCCAATTTTGGTAAACCTTGTAACACCAGTATAATATTATAAATATATAAAGGTTTATATAACTATATATATTTGCATAGCAATAGAACTGCTGGTTCTTATGAGCCAAATGACTGTATTATAAGAAGATACCTAACTTTCCTTTATGCCTTTTTGAATAACACTTTTTAATTGTTTAAGTCCATTTTCATATAGACCTCAATTTCCATTTTCCAAATTAGGTAAAAATAGACGCCTCATTATTATGATGTCTTCATCTTGAAAAAACATCTTACGGGGTGCAAGGCCAGCCCCAGGGTTTACCTCCTCCTTGTTAGCCGTCCATGTGAGAAGATATTTTCTAATTAAGGCTTTAGCCCTTCAGCCTTTCGTTGCTTCTGCTCCTTGCCTTTGTCTCTGGTGTCGTTAGGAAATGGCAGTTGCTTCTTTAGCAGATGATACAGAATACTCAAAATATAACTTTTTTCTCTTCTTTCAAAATAAATCTGTTATCTCGTGCCAACTCTTGTTTCTGAATAGAAGCCAGGCTGTTACCAGAATGGTTTCAGGCTCTTTGAACATTCAGCTTAGCAGATCCCTTGAGGCTTTAGTTGGTGTGCCTCTGGGACCTGAGGCTCTGAGGTGGGGTAGGTGGGAGGAACCGGGAAGGGTGCGTGGTGGGGCAAGCGAGTGGGGAAGCCACCCACTGGAGCTTGTTGGCTTGGCTCCCCCCCTCTGTCTGGCCACCTTATTTGAGAATTGCCGTCATAGGAAAACAAACCACAAAAGCACCTTGTTGGAATCCCAGGATTGAATCATTAAATAAAAATGATCTTAAAGGCATGTATGCTCTAGATGAGATGTTTGTAGCTTCTGAAAAGTTCATTTCACTTTCTGGGGAGCCTATCCTTGAATGCCTTATCCAATCTCCAAATAATTGCATAGGAGATAACCTTGGATTCTAAATCCCTTCTTATTAGATGCCTAATCCCTTTCTACCATCGTCTTCCAGTTCATTCTGTATGTCTCTGTGCTGTCCAGCTGGCCTCAAAACTGCTCAGTTTCCTGCCTCAGCCTCCTGACGGCTAGATTCCTAAGTCTGCCAGACTCCTCACCTTGTGTACTGCTTCGTATCATGTTTGCTTTGCTCAGGTTTGGTTTTTTTTGGTTTTTTTTTTTAAGTCGTTTATAGTTCACTATCAACCATTGTGGAACAGCAGCACATTCTAAGTCATGATGCAAGGGATTCTTTCATGTGCTCCCCGTGCAAAGGTTTCTCAAGAGTGCAGTCCTGGAAATGAGGTAGCCAAGGCCAGGGTGAGCACTCTTCCCGATCTGATAGTTGGTGACACCTTCGCGTGCAGTGTATGTCCCAGCAGCAGTGTACGAGTTCACTCTTGAGGGCCTGGTTCAGGCTCACCATCCTGCAGTGATGACAGGGCATGAGCTCCAGGCCCCTCTCCCCTCATTCCAGTGGCCTGGCCTGGGCCATTCACGCCAGCTGCCAGTGCCCTGTCACTCAGCCAGCTCCTTGTCTCAGTATGTAAGCAGAGTCTATTTTTAAATAAAGCTCTCTCTGCAGTCCCTGCTCTTTGGGCAAAGCTCACAGTAGTTGAACATGCTTTATTTCCCTAGCTTTCTCTTTCCCCCAAGGCCCCAGGCTTGTTCATAACTTCATACCTTGCAAGGATGAGCCCCAGACTCACCTTCCAGAGTGACCTTCCCAGATTTCTACGTACAATTGTGTCCTCTTCTTCCTGCCTAAGTTGACCATCAGTCTGTCTGTATTTTTTTCTCCTTATGGTTTTAATGATGGACTAGTCTCTATAATATACTTATTTATCTTTTATTCTCTCCCTCCCCACTACAGCCAATGAGAACACTAAACTGATCATGAATTGTACATTTTAGTTTCACTCTCAAATATTTATAGAGAATCATAAACACAGGTATACCTAATATTCATTTTATTTAAGCACATTTCCCAAATAAGTATAACATGGAAAACAATAGTTGCTATTGTTGGTTTTAATTTTCTTGGTAAAACTCCAACATACATTTTAATTCTAGAATTAATCTTGGAAATACTATATTAAAACATAGGCCACAGTTTAATGCTCTTGATGCTATTCAGTCTATTTACTTTAAAATTTTTCTGACTACATAACGGAAGGGCACCCCTTAAATCTGACCAAGAAAATCCACCCCTACCCATCTCAGGGATTTTGTTTCAGGTTTATTGTTCTTGGAAGCTGTGGCTATAAATTTTGCTAAGAGGTAAGTAGACGCATCTGAAATCCCAAAGAATAAAGAAAGGTAATAGTCTGGATTTGTCTGAATAAAGTAAGTGGTTATTTAGGGGGTGAGCTTCAAGTATAGCTGGAGAGGAAGGGGTCCCTTGCTTGGGGGCCACATTCCTTACTGGGTAGGCGTGGCAGCATGAGGCCTCCACACGGAGCCCTTTGTTCTTCTGTTGGGGAAAACACTAGCTAGCTTACTGTAAATATGGACGCCTGCCAAGCTGTGGTGCCGATTCTCTTTGTTTTGTTTTTGTTTTAATACTGTACGCTGGCCTGAGCTCAAGGATGACAGCTCTTCCTTTAGTTACTCTCTCCTTCCACCTTGAAGAGTTTGTGCTCATCCTGAGAGGGAAACAGTTGTCCCTGGGGAACAGCAAAACCAAAACCACCAGACAGCCCTCTGCTTGTCTGGGCCACACTCCTAACATTGGGTGGGGTGCAATGGAACATTCTCACAAGAGGGGAGCTGGGTGGGATCCGGAGCCCTGCTAAGGCTGTGCTCCTTCGACACTGGATTCTGATTGGCTTGCGTTTTAACCGTTTCGGAGAGGTGCCCTTCCTCCCGTGTTCTAGAATACTCCTGGTTTTAGACTCATTTCCCATGTGCTTTGTCAGTCTGTCTTGAGCCTGTGACTCCCTTTCCCAGAGCCCTTGCAGCTGAATTGAAATGCAGACACAGCCATGGGTGTGGCTGCCTTCCTTCTCTAGGGGCATAACTCTTGGAACTTGAAACTTTTTCTCTTTTTCAATTTGGGAGAAAGCTTGGAAGTTTTTTGTGTTTTCAAAGGACAACTTTCTATGGAAGAAGTTGTCAGGAAGCAGAAAATGAATAACAAGATCCTCTTGTCAAAAGATAAAAATTCTGCTGTTTGACTGATTGTGTGTCTGTGTGTGCGTGCACACGCGTGCAAAGAAAATGTCTAAGCCTCAATAGAAATTAAAGATATATTATGATTCTTTTTGATAAAGAAAGCTATGAACAGTTTCTTGCCTACTTTACTGGTATTAACATTATTTTCTCCAGTAGACCTGAAACATATTTTCTTTATTTCACTCACTAATATCTATTTTCTTATAATCATTCTATAGCTCCCAGTTTTCAGATAGATTTACAAGTGGAGAGTGTGGACATCTATAATCAGATGATGTCATCCAGTCTTTTTTTATTTTTATTTTTATTTTTATTTTTTTTAATTTTTTGGTTTTGGTTCGAGACAGGGTTTCTCTGTGTAGCTCCAGCTGTCCTGGAACTCACTCTGTAGACCAGGCTGGCCTCAAACTCAGAAATCTGCCTGCCTCTGCCTCCCAAGTGCTGGGATTAAAGGCATGCGCCACCACTGCCCGACTATCATCCGGTCTTTTAAGGTATACGGTGGGATCACAGAAGTCATGGGCATTTGGTAGTCTCAGGAGATGCTCCCAGGTAGTAGGAGCAGGTTCCTTCAGACAACCATGTGTTTTCAACTCTAGAAGTGTTTTCCTTAGATTAACTGAGAATAGCTTTAAAACTTGCATTGCTATTCAGATCTCTACTTCTTCATACAAATTATCTTTATTGGACTAAGATATGAGGACCCGACAGGGTTATTTCAAGCATCAAGTGGCATTTGTTGCTAACGTCTCTCACTTCAGTGTGTAAGTGTAGAAATTTCATGTTTAATGGTTCTCAGCACACTGAATAAAATCATTATCTTTCCTTCAGCTTGGATTTTACAGAATTGTGACCTTGCAGATAGGAAACCAATCCAGGCCCAGCCTGCACATCTATGAGAAAGTGATTCTTTCTAGATATTCTACATGAAAACCACAAACATAATTCAATGACTACTTTGCCTTATTTGATAAACAAGAATTTATAAAATATAAGAATGTAACATTTTAATGTTGCGATTATTTAATTTATATCCAAGAATATTGGTGTGACACTATACTATATCCCATAAATGCATGATTATTTTGTGACAATTGAGGAATTAAAATGAATATAAGTATAGAAATTTCCATGGTACATAATTTAAAGTTCTCTAATACTGGTTTTGATATTCTTTGTCCAGCCTGGTTGGCACCAGAAATGTTTCCCATTTCAGATTTTGTTTGAAATTTTAGAATATTTATTACAAGTTTTACTAGTGAAAAATCGTAGGACTGTGAAAGGCAGCCTCGTTTCTGATTGAGCTAAGGTTTGAAACCCTGGTGACCCTATAGGGGAAAACCCTGCAAGGAACGGTAGGGGTTTTGCCACGCTCCTGGACACCAGGCTCCTGCGTGAGGCCACAGATCTCCATAGGTCTGTGGCCATCAGTCACATAAGGGTAATGCCCCAGGCCTGTCACACAGCCTCAAGACAGATCTCCAATTTAATGAGGTACCTAAAGGCCTGGAGACTTAACCAATAAACTCCCCTTCCCAGATACTCCTCCCTGCAAACGGTATATAAACTCAGACCGGCCTTGAGAAAGTGGGGTACGGTTTTTACTCATCACCACTCTCCACCATGACAATAAATGCTTTAAAACCAAAGACTGTCTCTTTTCATCGGCATCCACCATGGGGAGCAGTGGAGTAGACCTTCGTCTAAAGAGTTGGCTGCCTAATCTCAGCAGAAGGCCTCTCAGTGCTCCCAGCCACTGTCCCCACCAAGCCAAGCTGCCTGCCAAAAGAAGCAAGGACTCTCCTCTGGGGGTGGGGGGGACCTGGAGCTCTCCCCTCTTTTCCTCTTTAGCCCCAGGCTAGACCAAATAACCCAACAAAAAATATTAATAATCAAATCCAAACCATGGCAAAAATTTTGGAGCATTTTTAATTTGTGTTTTTTATTTCAACCTTTATTTATTCAACCCTTATTCTTGGTTCCCACTGTTTTAGAATCCTTTTTATTTCTGGGACCATTGTCATTTGATGTCAGTTCATGGAATATATGTGACAAGAGCTAATTAAATACAGTTTGTTCCATTTTTAAGATGTTGTGAGGGCAAACAGTCTTCCAGGCAGGGAATCTCTAGGTGCAGAGCAGCGGCGTGTGGCCCCCAGACTACATACAGCTCTTCTCAGTTGAATCCTAATCTCTGCAAGCATCAAGACCTGAGATTCCTGAGAACATTTATTAAAATGTTCTGATTCTGAGTTTTCTTGTTTCTGAAGTGAGTACAGAGTCTACATCAGGGATCTGTTACAAGCATAGAATTTAAGTTACAGTGTGTGGCTGCTCATACTAAACTTCAGTAGTAACAATTTTTTTAAAAAGTCCAGTTTGAGTTCAAATCTTTGTTGAGAACCCATCAATCTCAGAGTAGTGCATGTGATCAGGTTACAGGAATGGGGAGCCTGGCCTGTCAGTCAGTCGCACCCCAGGAGGACCAGCATGGAAGGTAGACAAGGCAGACAGCAGGTTGGCAGTGGTGAGTGCAAGAGACTTCCTAAGAAGGCAAGTTCAGGCTTGGCTTTGAGAAACCCTGGGGTTTTCACATAGGAGGAAAAAAAGTCACCATCATGGTGGCTGGCGGAGCTTGGCCGCTTGGCCCCTGTTGAAAAAAAGGTAAACAAATTCAGGCAGAGGAGCCAAAGCACACCTCCACTCTGTGCAGTAAGAAGTAGGATTTAATCCTACTGCTTATAGCTCTGTGTGTGTGTGTGATCAGATATAATTTAAAAATCTTAATTTCAAGTAATATACACTCCTGTAGTGATTATAGTTCTGGCTTTTACTTAATTTAAGTCATTAAGATGGGAAGTTCTTTAAGGTGGTTAAACTGTAGGGAGCTGGGTCAGAGGTCAATGGAAGACTGGCTTGTCCCTGAGACAGTGATAACTCAGTGAGTTTTCTCCTTCTTGATCTGTGTCTCTGTTGGTGAAGGGGTGACTGTGAAGAGCAAAGACATTAGCATTTGCCCTCCCTGAGGCATGAGGCTTCAGACTGGCCAAAGCCATGCTTTAGGGAACTGAATACAAATCACTATGACTTGAGGGAACTGAATACAAATCTCTATGAGTGAGGCTGCTTACAGGCTCCTGGTATTTTGCTATCAATGGGCACGCCCTTCCCACACCTCGGTAATGTGTTTGCCTATGTTAAGAACATATCCCTGATACTTTTCTGCATCTGTTCTCTTCAGGGAATACTGTGATTACAGATCCTATCTCGCCAAAAGATATGGATTGAATCTGAAGACTTGTAGTCTAGACCAGGGCTTTTGTTTAAAGGAAAGATAAGCTCGCTGTGCAAACAAGAGAAATTATCCTGTATTTTTAAACCGGACCATACTTACATCTAGAATATCAGCTATTGCTAATAAGTGACAAGGAAACTTCTAGAATTTGAGACATCGTTATACTTTGTTCTATGGCTAACAATTTTTAGAAAATGGGGAAGGCATCTGATGTTGTCTCCTATGAGAGAATATATCTCCATGCCAGTGCATTTTTCCTGAAAGAACACACTTGCTAAAGTACAATGGTATATTTTGGTGGCCATGATTTTTTTAATACATTAACAAAGTATTCTTTTAATTTTAATTTAATTAATTGATTTTAATTTTAATTAATTTAATTTTAATACATTACAAAGTATTTTCTTTTTGCTGAGAAAGAGACCAACTATGCTTTGTGTGCAACAGTGCCAGTGTTTGGTGAAAAAAATAGAAGGCAAAAAATCATGTTTTTATTGTTGAAGATCTATTGCTCTCCCTCCAGTTCTTTCTCTAGTTTGTTCCGCCATTTGCTGGTTTGTGGATTTTACCAGTCACCTTCCAACCTACTGCATCCACAGTTTCTTCAACGTTATGACTTCGCACTCTCTCTGCCATAGTGCCCACCTCCCAGGTTCATGAGAATTAAACCGTCTTCAATTTAGCACCATTTTAAGAAAAATGTGTAACTTGGCATGTCTCCTAAATTTTTGGCATTTTTAAATATTGTGTTTGTTCTCTGTTATTGTAACAAAATATCTAAGATAGTCATCTTAAAAATAAGAAAGCATTGAGCAGGTTGTGTTTATATGTTTAAGAATGTGTGTATGAGTGTGTGTGTGTGTGTGTGTGTGTGTGTGTGTGTGTGTGTGTGTGTAGCATAGTATAAAACAATTAAAGAAATAGAGATTATGAATCTGAGAGCAAAGGACTTCATAGGAAGGACTGGAGGAAGAAAGGGCATGGGCAAAAACAGTGTAGTTATATTTGAATTTCAAAACCGATGTTAGACAAGAGGAAAGACTTACTGTGCTTCATGGTTTACAGATTTCGGCCTATAGCTGGTAGACACCATTGCCTCTGGGTCTGTGATGACATCAAGATTGGAGGGTGTGACAGAGAAAGCTCTTTACCTCTTGGCCATGAACAAATGAGAAAGAGCAAAGAGGGGCGTCTCCAGGCCTTCACAAAGCTTCCTTCTAGCCACCACCCCTTAAATGTCCACCAGCGCCTCTTAAATAGGAGCTGGGGACAAGGCCTTTAACACATGGCTGTATCAGCACATCCCCCATAGAGGCCATAGCAGGAACCTCCCTCCCACCCCCACCCCCGCTCTGATGGGTCAGGTAAGGCATCTGAAGGGTCTGCTCATGCAGAATGTTAAGACAGTTTTCACATTTCATGTCAGGATATGTATGATGAATTCCATGACGGAGCAGTGTTTTTCTAGTTTTTTTCTGCCTAAGATGACACAGAGCCATGGAATTAGAAAGTCCTTACGCATTTATAATTTAGTTCCTTCTAAAGTCACAGCCAAGAAAACTCAGTATCCCATGCTTATGAAAGTTGGGAGCAGTGGAAGCAGAGTCGCTAGCTTCCTGCTTAAGCACAGTCTTGGCCTTTGTTTTAAAAGCCAGTCGGTATTTAGGTGAACGTTTGTTTTCCTCCATATATCTGGATTTCTACTCCCCTTACTTCAATGGATGTTTTAATTTCCCATCAAGCTTAGAGTTGGAGAAACCCTGCAAAGCTCTTGATTTTGACAGCATTTCGTGTGACTTTATCTAAAGCTTAACCTATGTCTTTCTTTGAATTAAAGGCAGTGTTTGAAAAAAGTAAATCATGGAGGAGGCTAATTATAGATTTCTTTTAATCACATGTGTTCATGATTCGATTTGGCGGGGGCAGAGGGAACCCTAACAAAACCAAATCAGACAGCTACCTGACACAACTTAGCAGAGTCTTTTTCTCTCTCTCTCTTTCTTTCTTTCCTTTCTTTTCTTTTTATTTTATTTTATTTTAAAGGGAAGTAAAAACACATTATGATAAAAATTAAACATTTACATGGAAAATATTTCAGATAAACACGTTAAAATTGACAATTTTCATGGAAAATTAAGGAGTAAAGTGGTAAACATGTAAAAAAAACATTGCTAAATTAATTGAAATATGGGATAAAAACATCTTTCTTTTTTTTTCATTTCTTTCTTTTTTTTTAAACTGGCTTACAGTGAGCTTTTTCTAAATGTCAATTCATAAAAAAATAAATAAAAGAAAGAAAGAACATGCAAAGAGAAGCTCACTTCTGTGCTGTTGCCTGGGCCTGCAGGCCTTCCTTAGCTTGTGTCAGCTGCTCAGTCACAGAGCTCCTAGGCCCAAGGTACCAGACTCTGTTCTCAGGGGCAAAGACGCAGCTTTATTCTGTAGTTAGATGGCATGGCAGACTCCAGCCAGTTGTCCTGCACCTGTCACTGGCTGGCTGTCTCCCAGGGACAAGTCTTACTGTCCATCAGCACTCTTAGAAAAACACTTCAAAGCGTGCTTCTGGGATTGGCTGGCAGCAGCATCTTGGATGCTATGAAACATGCTGTTACTGACCTAGTAAGTTACCACCTCTGAAACGCTGAGTCTGTTCCACCCATCAGCACCATCAGCTGAACCACATTCACTGTAGGTCTTAGAGAACTGTAAGCCAGTATGGTTACCTGCAACCTCAGGGCAAAATGTTGCTGTCCAGTGACTTCTGTTGGGACATGTCAGCATTTCTAGATGTGAGCTTAACTAATGACCTGAGACCACCCGCCATGGAATGGTGGTGTGTGCTTTTGAATGAGCTGATGACGTGGATTTGAGAGTAGTGGGTATAATGGTTACAGTCTAGGTGTTCATGAACCACTTGAAGCTGGTCTTCAGGTCACACTCTTCTGCCCTTTAATTAAAAACAAACAAACATACAAACAAAACACCTCTAATTTCTCATCCTTTAAAATGGCATCACTGTTGCGGGTAATGTTGGTCTCTGGAGCATTCATGTTCCTGTGGACAATTGTCATAAAGTGTGGGGTGAGCAGTGTGAATTAATAAGCATATTGAGGGGCTGGAGAGATGGCTCAGTGGTTTAGAGCACTGACTGCTCTTCCAGAGGTCCTGAGTTCAATTCCAGGCAACCACATACATGGTGGCTCTCGACCATCTGTAATGGAATCCGATGCCCTCTTCTTGTGTGTCTGAAGACAGGTACAGTGTACTCATATACATAAAATAAATGTAATTTTTTAAAAGCATATTGAAAGGTGGCTTATACATGTCAGTATACAATTGTTGAATTTCTTATTCATGTTTTAACTACGTAGAGAACAGAATTTCTGAGGAGTCCTTCATTTTATCCATTTATTCTTTTTCTTTTTTTCTCAAAAACTTTATTTATTTATTCACTCTACCAGCCAGTATTAGCCCTTCCTCGTCTCCCAGTGCTCCCTCACGCAAGTCCTCCCCCAACTCCACCTTCCCCTTCTCCAAAGAGAATGGGAAGCCCCTCTCTGGGTATCTCCCCACCACTAACACCTCACCCCCAACCATCCCTCCCGTCCAAGCCCACCACCCACTCCTGAGCATCAAGTTGCTGCGGGAGTAAGCACATCCTCTCCCACTGAGGCAAAACAAGGTAATACATTCAGGGGCCTGGGATCCCCAGGCAGACAGGCAACAGGCTCAAGAACAGCCCCTGCTCCAGTTGTTAGGTGACCCTAATGGAGACCAAGCTGCTCCTCTGCTACATATGTGGAAAGGGCCCAGGTCCAGCCTGTGCTCACTCTTTGGTTGGTGATTTAGGCTCTGGGAACCTCCACGAGTCCAGGTTAGTTGACTCTCTTGGTCTTCTTGTAGAGTCCCTGTCCTCTTTAGGTGACTCAATCCTTCTCCCAACTCTTCTCTAAGACTCCCTGGGCTCCATCTAATGCTTGGCTGTGAGTCTGCACCTCTCATCATTGGCTGCTGGCTGGAGCCTCTCAGAGGACAGTTATGCTGGGTTCCTGTCTGCAAGCGTAATGGAGTATCATTAATAGTGCCGGGGATTGTCAGGGATTGGTTCTTGGCCATGGGATGGGTCTCAATTGGAGCAGCCATCGGTTGCCAACTCCCTCAGTCTCTGCTCTATCTTTGTCCCTGCATATCTTGTAGGCAGGACACATTTTGGGTGCTTTGTGCTGTTCTTTGAGATTTTTATCTTAGCCATGCTGATGGGTATACGGTGGAAGCTGAGAGTTGTTTCGATTCACATCTCCCTAGTGACTAAGGACTGAATATTTCTTTAGGTGCTTCTTGGCCATTTGAGATTCTTCTGTTGAGAATACTTTGTTTAGCTCAGTACTCCATTTTTTTACACATATGTCCATTGGCCTTTATTTACTTACATCCTATGGTGTCATCTAGAATCGTAGTTAAACTGGATCCAATACAGATACAACTTTTATGTCCTCAAAATGAAGATATTGCATATTAAAGTATTTCTTTTTTATTTTTATTAGATATTTGCTTTATTTGCATTTCAAATGGTATCTCCTTTCCTCATTACCCTTCCAAAAACCCCCTATCCTATTCCCCACCCCACCCCTGCTTACCAACCCTCCCTCCTACTTTCCTGACCTGGCATTCGCCTACAGTGCGGCATCAAGCCTTCACAGGAACAATGTCTTCTCCTCTCACTGATGTCTGAAAAGGCAATCCTCTGCTACATATGTAGCTGGAGCCATGAGTCCCTCCATGTGTACTCCTTGGTTGGTGGTTTAGTTCCTGGGAGCTCTGAGGGTACTTGTCAGTACATATTATTGTTCTTCCTATGGGGCTGCAAACACCCTTAACTCCTTGGGTCTTTTCTCTAGCTCCTCCATTGGGGACCCTATGCTCAGTCTATTGGTTGGCTGTGAGCCATGGTTATTTTGATCCACCTTCTAAGAAGGATCAAAGTTTCCACACTTTGGTCTTCCTTCTTCTTAGCCTTCATGTGGTCTGTGAGTTGTATCTTGGGTATTCGGAGCTTTGGGGCTAATATTCACTTATCAGCGAGTGCATACCCTGTATGTTCTTTTGTGATTGGGTTACTTCACTCAAGATGGTATTTTCTAGTTCCATCCATTTGCCTAAGAAATTTCATTAATTCATTGTTTTTAATAGCTGAGTAGTACTCCATTGTGTAAATATGCCACATTTTCTGTACCCATTCCTCTGTTGAGGAACATCTGATTTCTTTCCAGCTTCTGGCTATTATAAATAAGGCTTCTATGAACATAGTAGAACATGTGTCCTTATTAATGTTGGAGAATCTTCTGGCAATATATATACCCAGAAGTGATATAGCTGGCTCCTCAGGTAATACTATGTCCAATTTTCAGAGGACCTGCCAAACTGATTTCCAGAGTGATTTTACCAGCTTATAATCCCACCAACAATAGAGAATTGTTCCTCTTTCTCCACATCCTCAACAGCATCTGCTGTCCCCTGAGTTTTTTATCTTAGCCATTCTGACTGGTGTGAGATGGAATCTCAGGATTGTTTTGATTTGCATTTCCCTGATGATTGAGGACATTTGACATTTCTTTAGGTGTTTTTCAGCCATCCAGTATTCCTCAGTTGAGAATTCTCTGTTTAGCTCTGTACCCCATTTTTAATAGGGTTATTTGTTTCTCTGGAGTCTAACTTCTTGAGTTCTTTGTATATATTGGATATTAGACCTCTATCAGATGTAGGATTGATAAAGATCTTTTCTCAATCTGTTGGTTGCATTTTTATCCTATTGACAGTGTCCTTTGCATTACAGAAGCTTTGCAATTTTAGGAGGTCCCATTTGTCAATTCTTGATCTAGAGCATAAGCTGTTGGTTTTCTGTTCAGGAAATTTTCCCCTGTGCCCATGTGCTCCAGGTTCTTCCCCAGTTTCTCTTCTATTAGATTCAGTGTATCTGTTTTTATGTGGAGGGCCTTGACCCACTTCAACCTCAGCTTTGTACAGGGAGATAAGAATGGATCAATTTGTATCCTTCTACATTTTGACTGCCAGTCCATCCAGCACCATTTGTTGAAAATGCTGTCTTTTTTCCACTGGATGGTTTTAGCTCCTTTGTCAAAGATCAAGTGACCATAGCTGTGTGAGTTCATTTCTAGGTCTTCAATTCTATTCCATTGATCTACCTGCCTCTCACTATAATATTACCATGCAGTTTTTATCACTATTGCTCTGTAGTATAGCTTGAGGTCAAGGATGGTGATTCTGCCAGAGGTTCTTTTATTGTTGAGAATAATGTTCGCTTTCCTGGGTTTTTTGTTATTCCAGATAAATTTGGAAATTGTTCTTTCTAACTCTATGAAGAATTGAGTTGGAATTTTGATGGGGATTGCATTGAATACATAGATTGCTTTAGGCAAGATGGTCATTTTTACTATATTAACCCTGCCTATCCATGGGCATAGGAGATCTTTCCATCTTCTGAGATCTTCAATTTCTTTCTTCAGAGACTTGAAGTTCTTGTCATACAGTTCTTTCACTTGCTTTGTTAGAGTCACACCAAGGTATTTTATATTCTTTGTGACTATTGTGCAGGTTTTCATTTCCCTAATTTCTTTCTTAGCCTCTTTCTCCTTTGAGTACAGGAAGGCTACTGATTTTTTTTAGTTAATTTTATATCCAACCACTTTGCTGAAGTTGTTCATCATGCTTAGGAGTTCTTTGGTGGAATTTTTGGGGTAACTTGATACACTATCATATCATCTGCAAATAGTGACACTTTGACTTCTTCCTTTCCAATTTGTATCCCTTTGACCTCCTTTTATTGTCTAATTACTCTGGCTAGGACTTGAAATACTATGTTGAACAGGTAACGAGAAGTACTCCATTTTTAATTAGTTTATTTGGATTGTGAGTGTCTAACTTCTTGAGTTCAATATATATTTTAGATATTACCTCTCTGTCAGATATAAGCTTAGTGAATATCTTTTCCCAATCTGCAGGCTGTCATTTTTTCCTAAGTTCAGTGACCTTTGTCTTACTGAAACTTTTCAGTTTCATGAGGTCTCATTTATTAATTTTTGTCCTTAATACCTTAAGTTGTCCCTAATACCTTAAGTTGTCTCCTGTATTGACAAGTTTAAGACTGTTCTTCACCCATCTAGTTTTACATTAAGGTCTTTAATCCATCTGGACCTGAGTTTTGTGCAGGGTGATAAATGCAGATCTATTTGAATTTTTCTACCTGCAGACATCCAGTTAGACCAGCACCATTTTTGAAAATGTTCTCTCTTTTCCATTGTATGGTTTTGGCTTTTTGTCAAAAATCAGTGTCTATATATGTGTGGATTTATTTCTGAGTCTTCAGTTCAATTCCATTGATCCACCTGTCTGTTTCTATATCAATACCATGCAGTTTTGATTACTATTGTTCTGTAGTATAACTTGAAGTCAGGGATAGTGATACCTCCAAAAGTTTTTTAAGTGTTCAGGATTGTTCTGGCTATCCTGGGTAATTTTTTTTCCATATGAAGTTGAGCATTGTTCTTTCAAGATCTGTGAAGAACTGTGTTGGAATTTTAATGGGGAAATGCATTGAATCTGTAGATTGCTTTTGGTAAGATGGCCATTTTCACTAGTCAATCCTACCAACCCATGAGCAAGGGAGATCTTTCCATCTTCTGATATCTTTCTTAATTTTTTCTTCAGAGACTTGCAGTTCTTTTCGTACAGATCTTTTACTTGCTTAGCTAGAATTACACAAAGGTATTTTATGTTATTTATGGCTATTGTAAAGAGTACTGTTTCCCTAACTTCTTTCTCAGCTCTTTTATTGCTTGTATAGAAGAGAGCTACTGATTTCTTTGAGTTAATTTTGCATCCAGTCACATTGCTGAAGGTATTCATCAGCTGTAGTTCTCTGGTAGAATTTTTGGAGTCCCTTATGTATACAATCATGTCATCTGTGAATAGCAATACTTTGACTTCTTCATTTCCAATTTGTATCACCTTGATAGCCTCTAGTTATCGTATTGCTCTGGCTAGAAATTCAAGTCCTATATTGAAAAGATATGGAAAGAATTGAACAGCCTTGTCTTGTCTGCCCTGCACCCCCAACTTTAGTAGAAATGCTTCTTTCTAACTTGATGTTGGCTTTTGGCTTACTGTATATTGCCTTTATTTATGTTCCAGTATGTACCTTGTATTCCTGCTCGACTTTTATCATGAAAGGATGTTGGATTTTGTCAAAAATCTCTTTTGGCATCTAATGAGGAGATCATATGCTTTCCTCCCTTTCAGTTTGTTTATATAGTAGATTATGCTGATGGATTTTTGTATATTGAACCACCTGTAAATTAATAGGATGAAGCCTACTTGATCATGGGAGATGATGTCTTTGATGTGTTCTTAGATTTTGTGTGCAAGTATTTTATTGAGTATTTTTAAATCAATGTTCATAAGGGAAATTGTTGAGTCTTTGTGTGGTTTAGATATCAAGGTGACTGTAACCTCACAGAATATGTTTGGCAGTGTTCCTTCTGTTTCTATTTTTGGAATAGCTTGAGGAGTATTGGCATTGGCTCTTCTATTCTTTGATAGAATTCTGCACTTATACCTTTTGGCCCAGAACGATTTTTTGGTTGGGAGACTTTTAATGACTAATTCTATTTGCTTAGGGTTTATAGTAATATTCAGATAGTTTACCTGGTCTTGATTTAGCTTTGGTAGTTGGTATCTGTCTAGAAAATGATCTACTTCATTTAAATTTTCCAATTTTGTGGCGTATAGGCTTTTGAAGTAAGACATAGTGATTCTTTGAATATCCTCAGTGTCCAGTGTTATATCTTCCTTTCCTTTCTGATTTATGAGTTTGTGTTCTGTCTTTCTGCCATTTAGTTAGTTTGGCTAAGGGTTTGTCTATGTTGTTGATTTTTCTCAAAGGATCAGCTCTTAATTTCGTTGATTCTTTGTTTAGTTCTCTTTCTTTCTAATTGATTGATTTCAGCCCTGAGTTTATTGCCTGCCATCTACTCTTCTTTGGTGTGTTTCCATGTTTTATTTTCTAGAGCCTTCAGATGTGCTCTTAGTATAAGAATGCTCCAATTTCTATATGAAGGCACTTAGTGCTATGAGCTTTCATCTTAACCCTGCTTTCATTGTGTCCCATAAGTTTTGGTTTGTGATTCATTTTCATTGAATTGTAAAAAGTCTTTAATTTCTTTCCTTACCCTTCCATGACACAGTGATCATTGAGTAGAGAGTTGTTCAGTTTCCATGACTATGTAGACTTTCTGTTATTTCTATTTCTGTTGAAATCCAGCTTTAATCCATGGTGATCATGTAAGATACATGGGATCATTTCAATCTTATTGTATCTGTTAAGGCTTTATTTGTAACTGATTATATCATCAGTTTTGGGAAAAGTTTTATGAGGTGCTGAGAAAGTATTTTCTTTTGTGTTTGGGTGAAATATTCTATAGATATCTGTTAAGTCTATTTGAATCATAACTTCTGTAAGTTTCATTATTTCTTTGTTTAGTTTTTATCTCGATGACCTATCCACTGGTGATAGTAGTGTGTGTTAAGGTCTCCCACTATTAATGTGTGAGGTTCCATGTGTGAGTTAAGCTTTAGTGATAGAAGCTTTAGCTTCTGTTTCTTTTACAGATGTGGCTTCCCTTGCATTTGGAGCATAGATGTTCAGAATTGAGATGTTCTCTTGGTGGATTTTTTTTTTTCTTTGATGAGTATGAAATATCCTTCCTTGTTCTTTTGATTACTTTTGGTTAAGAGTCTATTTTATTAGATATTAAGATGTTTACTCCAGCTTGTTTTCTTGGGTCCATTTGATTGGAATGTTTTGCTAGGTCTGCTAGTCTGGCTCCACATCTGTGGTCTCTTAGGGTCTGCAAGACCTATGTCCGGGCTCTTCTAACTTTTAGAGTCTCAGATGAGAAATTGGGTATAATTCTGATAGGAGTGCCTTTACATGTTACTTGGTCTTTTTCCTTGCTTATTTTAAAATTTCTTTGTTCTATATATTTAGTGTTTTGATTATTATATGGTGGGAGGATTTTTTTTCTGGCCTAATCTCCTTGGTGTTCTCTAACCTTCTTGTACCTTAATAGGCATCTCTTTTCTTAGGTTACGGAAATTATCTTCTTTGATTTTGTTAAAGATGTTTTCTGGGCCTTTGAGATGGGAATCTTCTGCTATTTCTATTATTCTTAGGTTTGGTCTTTTCATAGTGTCTCAAATTGATTTCTTCTTTCATATCTTCCACATCTGAGATTCTCTCCATCTCTTGTATTCTGTTGATGATGTTTATGTCTATAGTTCCTGTTTTCTTTCCTAGGTATTCCAAACCCAGGATTGCCTCAGTTTGTGGGGGGGTTTTGTTTTGTTTTGTTTTGTTTTGTTTGTTTGCTTGTTTTTACTACTTCTATTTCTTTTTTTTAGGCCTTAGACAGTATTATTCATTTTCTTGCTTTTGTTGCATTTTCCTGTATTTATTTTATTTGCTTCCTCTTTTAATGCCTCTACCTGTTTGAATGTATTTTCCTGTATTTCCTTAAGGGATTTATTCATGTCCTCTTTATTTTTTTTGTTTACACCATGTTTATTAAGTAGGATGAGTTGTTTCTATTTATCTGAAAACTGATGATAAAGAAAAAGTAATGGTGTGGTTCCCCCTAGCTTATACAGAATCAAAGCAGAAAAGGAGTCTATTTCAAAGCAATAGAATTACTTGTAGCATGATTTGATGCAACAGTTGGAATAACTCAATGTCCAATACCAGGAAAAGGCAAAGAAATTAGATTTAATATATTTCCATAAACAACAACATAGAAAATTTCTAAAGTTTTTTAATGTAAAATTTTAAAAGACTAGTTTATAATTTGGAAGAAAAATGTGCAGAAAGAGAGAAAAAGAGGTAGTGCCAAGACTATACAATTCTATACAAGTGTTTTTGTTAACTTTTAAATTACAAAGTATTATCTATAAATGCTAAGAGTAACATACTTTAATCTTTTTATAATTCTTAGATTTCTAGCATGAGAATTGTTGATTTCCTGTTGTCTGTGGTATTTTACAGAGTGTGGGTTACATAAGAAAAATAAAAGCTGGAGCTCAGTGGTAGTATTTGGCTTACATGTATAACACACTGAGTTCTCAGTACAGCCAAAAGATAAATGAATGCATAAATGGTTCTAGAACAAACATGTCAATAATTGTTTTAAAGGATATACATGAAAAATGATATTCCTAATGAAAAAGCAACTGAAAAATATGTGTTTATCTTACTCTTCCTTGACTGAAAACAGAACAAAAAGAAGCAGTATTATATCAAGGACATTATGGACAAAAATATGTGGCAATCTTGATTTTAAAATTTCTCAACAGGATCCTATATTAAGTCCATGTATTTTTTGATAAGCATATCCTTTTATTGAAAATGGAAGTAAAAACATTTTTATGATAAAATTGAAGACTTACATGGAAAATATTTCTGATTAAATAGAAAAGATATATAGAAAAACATGTTAAAACAGACAATTTTCATGGAAAACTGAAGAGTAAAGTAGAAGACATAGAATGCATTGCTAAATGAATTGAAAAAGGAAGCAGAAACATTTTATGAGAGAATTGAAGATTTACGTGGAAAATATTTCTGATAAAATTGTAGAGAAATATAGAAAAACATGTTTAAATTGAAGATTATCATGGAAAATTATACAGATAAAATGGTAGGCATAAACATGATTTTAAATTGATTGAAAGTGGAATTATAAACATTTCAGTTAAAATTGAAGATTTACATGGAAAATATTGCTGATAAAATTGAAGAAATATATAGAAAAACACATTTAAATTGACTATTTCATGGAAAATTATACAGATAAAATGGTAGACATAAAAACTCTTCTAAATTAATTGAATGTGGAATTACAAACATTTTGTGATAAAATCAGAGATTTACATGGAAAACATTTCTAATAAAATAGAAGAAATATATAGAAACCATGGTAAAAATTTAAGATTATGAAAAATAATGCAGATAAAATTGTAGATATAAAATTACTAAATTAATTGAAAGAGGAATTACAAAAATTCTCTGATAAAATTGAAGATTTACATGAAAAATATTTCTGTCAGTCTATGTGTTTTTATTGGGGAATTGAGGTCATTGATGTTAAGAGATATTAAGGAATAGTGATTGTTGCTTCCTATTATTTATGATGTTATTTTTATGTTTGTGTGGTTATCTATTGGATTTGTTGGAAGATGATTACTTTCTTGCTTTTTCTAGGGTGTAGTTTCCCTCCTTGTGTTGGCGTTTTCCATCTATTATCCTTTGTAGGGCTGGATCTGTGGGAAGATAATGTATAAATTTGGTTTTTATCATGGAATAACTTGGTTTCTCCATCTATGGTGATTGAGAGTTTTGCTGGGTATAGTAGTCTGGGCTTGCATTTGTGTTCTCTTAGTGTCTGTATGAGATCTGCCCAGGATCTTCTAGCTTTCATTGTCTCTGGTGAGAAGACTGGTGTAATTCTGATAGGTCTGCCTTTATAAGTTACTTGCCCTTTTTCCCTTACTGCTTTTAATATTCTTTCTTTGTTTAGTGCATTGATATTTTGATTATTTTGTGCCAGGAGGGCTTTCTGTTCTGGTCCAGTCTGTTTGGAGTTCTGTAGGATTCTTGTGTGTTCATGGGCATCTCTTTCTTTAGGTTAGGGAAGTTTTCTTCTATTATTTTGTTGAAGATATTTACTGGCCCTTTAAATTGGAAATCTTCACTCTCTTCTATCCTATAATCCTTAGGTTTGGTCTTCTCATTATGTCCTAGATTTCCTGGATGTTTTGGGTTATAAGCTTTATGCATTTTGTATTTTCTTTGATTGTTGAGTCAATGTTTCCTATGGTTTCTTCAGCACCTGAGGTTCTTCCTTCCATCTCTTGTATTCTGTTGTCGATGCTTGCATCTATGAACCCTGAATTATTTCCAAGATTTTCTAACCCCAGAGATGTCTCACTTTGTTTTATTGTTTCTACTTCCACTTTTAGATCCTGGATGGTTTTTTCAGTTCCTTCACGTGATTGTTTGTGTTTTCCTGTGATTCTTTAAGGGATTTTTGTGTTTCTTCTTTAAGGGCTTCTACCTGATTACCCGTGTTCTCCTGTATTTCTTTAAGGGATTTTTGTGTTTCCTCTTTAAGGACTTTTACCTGTTGACCCATGTTTCTCCTGTATTTCTTTAAGGGAGTTATTTAAGTCCTTCTTGAAGCCCTCTATTAGCAACAGGAGATATGATTTTAAATCCAGCTCTTGCTTTTCCAGTGTGTTGAGGTATCCGGGACTTGCTGTGGTGGGAGAACTGGGTTCTGATGTTGCCAAGTAGCCTTGGTTTCTGTTGATAGGGTTCTTGTGCTTGCCTTTCACCATTTGGTTATCTCTGGTGCTAGTTGGTCTTGCTGTCTTTGGCTGGAGCTTGTCCCTCCTGTGGGCCTGTAAACCTGTGTCTGTACTCCTGGGAGACCAACTCTCTTCTGTCAGGGTCTGTGCACAGAAGGCTGTGGAGCTGCTTGGCTCCCTGGTGCAAATGGCAGCCTGAAGACCTCTGCCTCAGCTACTCCACTGATCACATGCCCTGTGAGCTCCTAGCTGGTCCCCTCCAGAGAGAAGGTGGAGATCTCACCTCTGTGCTCAGAAGTGAAAGTGCTGCTGGGAGATCATTCTTTCCTGGCAGGCTGTGCACAGAAGGCTGTGGAGCTGCCTGGCTCCCCAGTGCAAATGGCCTCATGCCCTCTTTAAAGGTCTCTATTGTCTTTATAAGACTGATTTTAAGACCCTCTTCTTGTGCTTCAGTTTGATTAGGACATCCAGGGTTTGTTGTCACAGGACAGCTGGGCTCTTGGGGTGCCATATTGTACTGGGTCTTGTTGATTTTGTTCTTACACTGTTCTTTAGGCATCTGGTTTTCCCTGATATTGGCTGAATGATCCTTTCAGCCAGCAGGACTTTTCAGGGAAGCAAGGTGGACCTGAGGGCCAAACAGTGGAGGCCAGGGAAGGCTCTTCTTACCGTACTTCAGGCAGAACCTACTCTGCAGGCTGTGTCCCAGTTGGATGGTGGGCAGATCTGACTGAGATGGGATTGGTTGGGCAGGGTTCTAAGCTGTTTAATTTTGGGGCCCCAAATGTTTTCATTGGGAAGTAGAATGCTCTTGGGGTCTCACAAGGATCCTCCAGACTGAAGAGCAAGCCCAGAGCTGGACAGTGGGGCTCAGGGCTCCGCCCACCACTCACCTCTGCAGGCTGTCCCAGGCACACCAACTAGGATGGCCCCGTTGATCTGTTTTCAGGACAATTACTTTTGTGCTAGTGGTGTATGCGTGTATAGGTATAGTCACACACATGCATACACATGCATGCGTTGAGGCCAGACATTGACAAAGAGTGTCTCCCTCTATTGCCCTCCACCTTATTTTTTGAGGCAGGATCTGACATTTAACATACAACTCATTGTTTCACTAACCTGATGGCCTTGGTGCTAACTTCCTATCTGCACAAATGCTGAGCTCTATACCAGCCTTTTTGGTGGATACTGAAGCTCTAAGCTCAGGTCTTCCTGTTTGTGCAACAGGCACTTTACCCAGTCAGTCAGCTATGTATTTTATCCATTTATATCAAACATTTTAAAACCAAGTCATTCGTGAAATGCTAGGAGGAATTGCAGTTTAGGTACTTGCCCTTGGGATCCAGTTAGGGCTATTTTTTATATACTAGATTAAAGTATATAAATCTTCTCCTGCTGACAGGTAACTGCCAAATGTTACCAGCCCCAGTGCTTCCCAAGGATTCTAAAGCACAGACTATATATTAACCTAGTGTTGTCAATGGCAACAAAGTGGGGAGTGTCAGAAAGGAGCTGAGTGTAACAAGGGCAGCAGGGCCAAGAGGACATTGTTGGTGAGGGCCAGGGAAGGCTCTGAAGGTCAGCATAGACCAGGTCTGTTCCCACATGACCCTGCCCAGCTCCACACAGCAGGGCAGGGCCTCATGGTTAGAGATCATCACCTCCAGGGCTCCCTTATTTGTGTTTTGTTTGGTGCTCTGAAGTTTCTCTTCCTTACCCTTTCCTCTCCCAGGCCAGGCTCCATGCCACATCAGCACTCCAGGGGTCATCCTATGCCTTCCCTTCTCCCTTGTGTAGAATGCAAGACATCTGTGTCTACAGTTGCAAACTATCAGCTCCCCATGTGCTCAGTGTTCCTGGGTTGGGGAAGACTGCATATGTAAATGTAACATGTTGTTTTTGTTTATGATAAAACGTACCAATGTTGGCTACTACTGCTGCTAATAATGCTAACTATAGCAGGGTGGAGTGGGCAAGCTAAAAATAACACTGTTTCCTTTCTCCTTCTTTGATGAGGTAAGAATTTGTTTGTACTCATAGTTTCTTAGTGTTAAAATCCGTCACATCTAAGGAACAGAGTATTATTGTTCAGATGTGTCTTCATACCACACTACCCAGGGGAGGGGCTGCAAATGAAAGAAAGTCAGGAATGCTCTGAAGCTCAGGAGAAGAGACCTAGTTAATCTTAGCTGGGGAGCAAGTCTAGTCGGGGTTTGCAGGACCCTGGCATCTGAGAAAGCCTGCCAACAGGAGAGGAGAGGGGACAGCTGGCAGGCATGGTGAGGACGGAAGTTCACCACCCTCACAGGCAAGCACACCAATGGAGAGTTGATTTGAGACTCTGTGATTGATGGACAGAACAGAGAAAGAGGGAAGATGGAGAGGACCAGGAATCCAGGTGTGGACATCAGGCAAGCAGTCGAGGGGGCACAACAGGGAGGAGCGCTCTGCTTTGATCCATATGGGGCAAAGGGCATGTAAGAGGGACACGGTGATTTGTACATTATTCTTTTCTATTCTTTTTAAGACCCTCCATTCTTTTTAAAAGACATTTACATTGAATCTGAGAAGCCCAGATTTTTTTTTTAAAGTGTTTTTTAAGAAATCAATTTTCTCCTCAAACAACCTTCAGGTTCTCTCTTGGTGTGATACGGCTGTGCTGACCATAAATCTTTCCTGCTGGGAATAACGAAGAGTGTGCCTAGTTCTTTAAACTTAGGAGGCATATGATACTCGCCTTGGTGACTTTATGGATATTAGGCTGGGACTGTGGTTAAGCTAATGAGCTGAAAACCCAAGCTGATGGTCTCATCACTCACTTCAGCAGCCTGTCCTAAACTTCAGGCTAATATCTGTGTTTATACATGATTGCTTGACTGGAATCCTCTTGGTATGTTAACATTTTTCATATCAAACCCCATCTGAATTTTAATAGGCAGGGTTTTTGCAGTTTATTTGAGAATAGTTTTAAATTATTAAATATTTTGAGACATGGTCTCTTGTTTCCTAAGCTGGCCTCAGACTCTGTGTGCAGGATGGTCTGGAACTCCAGATCTTTCTGGATCCACCTCCTAAGTGCTGGAATTCCAGGTGTGCTCAGCCAGTATATGCAGTGCTGAAAATCAAATTAGGCTGCTGCCTGTGCTGGGCCAGCGCTCTGTTGAGCTAGCTATACCCACAGTTTTTCTCTCACATTATGACATCATGGCATTTTTTGTTTAAAATTCTATTATATTTATGATATGACTGAGCAGTTAAAATATCCTGAAAATTTATCTAAGTGCCTAGGTTTCTGTATGCGATGAAGCAATTCCATTCTTTGAAACCACTCATTTGTGTGTGTTTTAACTGTAGCAAAAACACATAGTTTTATAACAAATCTATTGTATTGTGTAGATTGATTAGTTTAGAGCAGTGACTCAGATATAGAGGGACTGAAATCCTTTTTAAAGACATGTCTAGAGTAGTCCTGGAAACTACAAAATACTTTTTTAGGTTCTTAGAATAATATACACATTTTCTTATGTGTGATATTTTTTTCTTATTTCTAAGTGGGAAATGGAGCTAGTATACCTTATGGGGGGAACATCACAGTGAAGGGTTTTTTTTTAAGGGGTCAAACTATTGAAGTCACATGACCATTATAATTCAGGGTTTATTTTATTGATAAAATGCAAGCATAATTGATAGCAGGACATTTCAGGGTTAGAATGTTCTAGAAAATCCATTTTAAATTATCATGTAGTTAGGATTTTCTTTGTCATTTTAACTTTTCATATTTTAGATAGAGTGTACTTAGTCTTCTTTTAAGACAAAGCAGAAATAAAGCATCTTCCTACCACACTCCCCCGGGAGGGGCCGCAAGTGAAAGTTGGGAGTTTTATTTGTGCTTCCAGAGTGGGGTTGCTTGGGAACTGCTGAGTCGGTACAAAAAGAAATTGGTTTTGTTCAAAAAAAATATCAATTTAGACTGTGTCGACTTGAAATTAATAAATTCTAGAGCCAATAATTTTAGTTCCAGCATGCCTTCTACAGTATCTTAATGTTCTGAAATAAAAGGCTGTGAAAAAGCCCTGGAAATGCCCAGTGGTTCCTAATTGTTTCCTCACATAATTGGCAAACCACGACTCAACCTGTCCTTGGAGTGCCCTGCGGAGACTGGGCATGTGAATAACACGCCTGCGTGGAAAGCTGGAGATGGTAAAGAGTTAGAACCTGCTCGTATGTACATCACACAAGTCAGCATCCTATGCCCATTCTGGGAGCTTTCAGATGGCAAGGATCACATCTGGTTGTCATCACTAAGTAGACTGACACCTGTCAAACTATAACCCCCAAATGGTTCTCCCCAAGAGGTAAGGAATGGGTCAATACTTACAGCAAGTATGGGGAGCACTGTGTCTCCAGAAACAAAAAACAAGGACAATTACTGAGAAGACTCATGCATAGCCCTGTTGGAAGGTTGCCATCACAGACAGTCATGTCAGAACTCCTGCATTTTCATAGGTGGCCTGTCCAAAGACAGCAGACAGGAAGAATGCCAGGTAAAGATCTTAACATTATAATGAGATTAAAATGAGCAATGCTTACTCTGAGCTACAACCGAAACTAAGGAGACTTTAGGGTGGCACAAACTCATTCCTATTGGTTCTTCTCTGGAAGGCCATAGAAATATCAGAACTGTGTGTCTTGCCACACACAGGTACTCACATCTAAAACCTCTTGCCTAGCAGCTAGCAAAACCATGACTCCTTTGTTTGGGTTCAGAGACTGTGGGCGAGACTGTGGGCTGTGTATCTGCCACAGGAATACCCTGGGGATACATTGAGGTCTCCATGCATGGGTAATCATAGTGTGCTAGACGAAGTAACATCAGGTTATACTGAAGGTGTGCACTAAGCAATGAAGTCACAGAATTTACAGAGTGAAAGGCACAATGAGGGGATTTGGAAAAGGGTGAAAATTATAACCTTTTTGTGCCTTTTCACAGCCTTGTGGGTGAGATCCAACAATGCTGTTTTCTTTTATGCAAAAGGCAAAATTAATTTTTCCAGCCTTCTATGTTTTCAGCAGATAGGGTTTTAAACCCCCATGTTTCTTTAGACCATTTAGTGCATTGTATAAAGATTGGGTAGAAGTTTGAGAACAGAAATTTTGAGCTTGGCAAACAGAAGTTTCTGGAATTACTTTGTTTAGTGTTTAGTTTGTCATTAAGGATGGATTTTGTCGTACTGAAACTGTTGAACTTGCTTGAAAGAGTTGGCTAGGCTCCCAATAGGGGCAGAGCCTAAAATTCCTCTGAGTTCATGAACTTTGGTGAAGAAACTATTACACTTTCATTTTCATTAATATCTAACTGAAATGAGTCATTTTCCTAATGATGGTTGTGGGCAATAAACCAGAGGAGAGCTGACAAACTCAACACTCTGCCTTTTGCAGAACCCATGTGTGTTTTCATGTCACATTACACATGTGGAAATTCTCAAAGCTTTAAAGCCCGTCACTACTTTAAACTTACAGAATTAACTAATTACATCTAGATCTTGTTGCTTACTGTACTAATAAAGCAGTATGATACTATGTCACAATATTTTGATAGCTGCTAGTCTTACAGATTTCCTTCTTTTTTATTAGATATATTTTTTATTTACATTCCAAATGTTGTCCCCTTTCCTGGTTCCCCCTCTCCCCTGAAAATCCCATAAGCTGTCTCCCCTTCCCTAATCAACCCTCCCCTGCTTCCTTGTCCTGGTATTCCTCTACACTGCAGCATCGAGCATTTCCAGGACCAAGGGCCTCTCCTCCCTTTGGTGTCTAACAAGACCGTCTTCTGATGCCTATGAGTCTGGAGCCATGGGTAACTCCATGTGTACTCTTTGGTTGATGATTTCTACGTAATATAGTTAGAGACATATATGAGTGCTCTCGAGAGAGAGAGAGAGAGAGAGAGAGAGAGAGAGAGAGAGAGAGCGCCCATCCTCCTCCTCCTCTTCCTCCTCCTCCTCCTCCTTCTTCTTCTTCTACTTCTTCTTCTTCTTCTTCTTCTTCTTCTTCTTCTTCTTCTTCTTCTTCTTCTTCTTCCTCTCTCTCTCTCTCTCTCTCTCTCTCTCTCTCTCTCTCTCTCTCTCTCTCTCTCGCCCTTCCTCCTCCTCATCTTCTTCCTCCTCCTCCTCCTTCTTCTTCTTCCTCTTCTTCTTCTTCTTCTTCTTCTTCTTCTTCTTCTTCTTCTTCTTCTTCTTCTTCTTCTTCTTCTTCTTCTTCTTCTTCTCTCTCTCTCTCTCTCTCTCTCTCTCTCTCTCTCTCTCTCTCTCTCTCTCTCTCTCTCTCTCTCTCTCTCTCTCTCTCTCTCTCTCCCCCTACCCACCTCCTCACTGTTAGATTAATCGTACCAATAGGCTGCAGGACAGATCCCAGGAGAAAGCTGGGGATACAGCTCATCCTTTAAAGTGCTTGCCTCGTAAGCACAGGGCCCTGAATTTTATCCTGGAATCCACACAAAAGAGCTGAACATACACTAATAGTCCAGCCTGGAGGGCTAGTAGCTCATGAGCTCCCACCCCCCGCCCAACCGAGGAGCTGTTGACCGTTGATGGTTTCTGGCAGAAGGAGAGCCATTTTTTTGTCAAGGGTATAAGTCTCGGTGAATAGATAATGCTCCAATAGATGGCCCCCACACCTGGCAGCATAAACTGGTTGGGGTGGGTTATTTTTTTAAAAATCCATGTTCAGGAGTAGGGTTGGGAGGTAGATTTAGGAGGAATTGTATGTGGGACAATAGGGGCTGAATATGATCAAAATGTACTCTAAGCATGTATGGAATTCTCAAAGAATTAATAAAAAACATTGTCCATTTTTTACGTTGGGTATGGTGGCACGTGCTTGTAATCCTAGCACTGCAATGTTGCAGAAGCAGAGACACAATGACCCCGGGGGCCTCATGGAAGAACGCGCCAGGCCTACTCAGATTCAGGCAGAGTGAGAGCCATTGTCCCAAAGAAGAAAGCAAGGAGGACAGCTAGCATTTGTGGAACAAATTATGTTGATCTCTGGCCTCTAAATGTGGCATGCACACGCGCACAAACACACCCACACCCCCCCCCACACACACACACAGAGGGGGGGTGGATATGTGGCATACAGTGTTGTCATAGGCAGCCAGGTCACATCACATTATGCCATATAATGATGACAACCATCAGTGGTTGATTTGAGATGATTGCAAAAATGCAGAAAGTACCTTTGAAGGTGTTGGTGTGATACATACTGAAGGCGTTATTAAGAAGATTTTTTGACTTCATAAGACATGGCATATATCATTAAGGATTGTTAAGAATAAAAATGAGGCACCTAATGTAAATTCTTTCAGTCTAGCTTCAGTGTGACACAGTATCCTTACGCTTTACACTGAATGACTGTAGGAACATGTTGATCCCAATATAGCTCCAAGTGTTACCATTCATGGAAGCAAAGAGGATTAATTCCACCTCAATATTTCTTTTACACTTAGTTTCCATATTCACTAATCTTTTTCTAAATTTATGGGCTTCAGTCTCTCCAAAACACTGTTCTAGGCATGTAAAGTCTGAGAGAAAGTGTGTACTTCATTTCCAGAAAATCAAAGTGTAATGATATTGTTGTTGGAATGCAAAATGGCCTCACAGTCTCATGTGTGTGGACACTTGGTACCCACTTACTGGTGCTCTTAAGGAGTAGTTATGACACCTTTGTAAGTTGGAGTCACATAGGAGGCAGTGGGACACTTGGGGTGGACAGGTCTTATTGTCCAGCTCCACTACCTGCCCCGTCTCTGCTTCCTGTTCTTTCAGGCTATAAGAAGAACTTGCACAGGCATATCATATGGCTGACTGCTTCATCATGATGTCGAAAAGTATCCCTACAGCCCGGCTTGGCTGCTTCTCATTGTGTGTTTGGGTGCAGTAGTAGAGTAAATTAATGAAGCCATGAGTATGGGGAAACTCCTTGATTTATTCAATATTATGAATCAGTAACCCAAGAAAAGGAAGGACACCCTAAACACGTTCAGTGCTTTATCAAAGTTTACTCTCTATGCCAGCCTCATATAGCTCACTAATGCTGATTATTGACAGATGAAGAAAGTGGAATCTATAGGCAGTTGCTAAATGGTCACATTCCTCTGAAATTACAAGACTTAAAGTCAGATTTAAGGTTAATTCTAAGGCTGTATGGTCCAATTAAAATGCAATGACTGAATAAGCTTTGTTAGGCATTACATTTCAACTGTAAGGTGTTTGTCACTTTACACTGAATTCTCTCTCTTCTTCTGTACTATTCATTTCATCACTGGTATCTGAGACTGGACAGGTTTAGAAGGTGACTCCGAGCTTTTTAGAAATGACACTTGGTTGAGGAATATGTGAAGAATCTAGATTTCAGTTTTGATGGTAAAAGCTGGAGTTTTCTTTAGAAAAATTCTCCTAATGACTTTGATACATATCCAAGTTTAGAAGGTCTGTTATGTGATCAATTGCCTGGAAAAAAATGGCTGGGAGGTGAGTTGGGATGGGTCAGACTTCAGACTCCATGGAAGTCAGGACTTTGCCTTGAGATAAATGCCTCTTCAGAGAACCAACAGCAGAAAGGGTAAGAAAAATGAGAAGAATAAAAAATTTAAATTGGCGCCATTGACTGGCTCCCTGTAGTCACCAGGAGTTCTGCTCTGTCTTCTCATTTCTCCCTTATGGTGAGCAACTGGGTATAGCCCAGGGGGTGGAGCAATTGTGTCATCCATATACACGATACTCAGTAATGGGTCATCTGACTCACAAGTGGGGCTTTTCTGAGCCGTATTCCACTGACATGAGCAGCCAGAGATTTTGGAGGAAGAATAGAATGTAGAAAATGTCAGACATGTTGATGGTCCTGGACCTACCACCAAGATACTGTTCTTAAAGATGCCCTTCCCCCATCTTCCCACCCCTCTGCCAAGTCAGGCTTTCTTGTATGTGATTATGTTCTTTGTATGTACTTAACAGAAGAAGAACTTCAGCCAGTTCATCATTACTATTTAGGTGCAATGGTCTCATGTCATTAGCTCCTAGGTGACAAGTCCCATAGCATGCAGAACCATGCCAGTTTTTTTTACCCCTACAGATTCCATACGTGATGTCAACAACTCTGTAAATTTTAAGTAATTGAACCAGGGCATCAAATGTGTGCACTTCTATAAATGAGTGGTCATTATAGAACACGCAACATGGGAGGAGAAGGTCACACTTTTCATAAAAGGAAACAGTGTTGACAGCCTCTAGCTGTGGGACACAAAACATTTCCTGTTTTTAAGAAAATCCACGTGTTAAATGTTTTTACTTATAAGACTTATTTTATTTTGTGCGCATGTGTTTCCTGAATGTGTGTCTGCATCGTACATGTACAGTGACTGAGGAAGTCAAAAGATGGGGCATTGAATAATTTGGAACTGGAGTTACATACCATGTTATGCTGGGAACTGAACACAGGTCCTCTGGAAGAGCAACAAGTATTCTTAAGAGCTGACCACCCTCATAGGTCAAATTTTAGTTGGCTTGTATATATCTCCATTTTGTATATATAGAGCATTGGCAGCCAGACCTCAGCAAGCTTTCGAGGTAAAAGTGTACCTCCTCAGAACAGGAGGGGAAAGAGCTCAGCAGTTAGTGAGTACGCTGTCTTTCTCTACCATGGCCCTGGGACCAGGGATATTAAATCCAATTTAACAGTTGAAGAGATGGTGGACCAAGGAGATTTAGCTTGTCTAAGGATCAAATGATAAGATGTCAGAGCCAAGATTAAAATCAGAGTCCATGATTTTCCCTTAATTACATGTGTTTGATGTGAATGGAAAGGACAATCTGAGTTCTCCAAGGACGCTAGCCAACAGCAGCCTACAGAGGCACCATGATGTTCTCTCGTCATTGACTTATCCAGAACTATCTAGAGTTCCTGTCAATCCCCCCACAGTCAAGGTCGTTCACAGTGCAAACTGCTCTATTAACAGTGTGCTCATCTTGTTACAGAAAGAAAAGAATACCCTGGTATAGAGACTTCCATTCATATATTAGTTAAGTCCTTTGACTTTGTTGTTGAGAGTTCTCACATCTGAACTGCTTCTGAGTAACTAGTATGGTCTAGGTACTGACCTCTAAGTCTCCAGTTTAGAATTTCTTTTATCTTTGAAAAGATGTGGTGTTTGTTGGGGAATCCCAACAAATATGCAGGTGTGTGTGTGTGCAGGTACACCTATATGCATAAGTGCTATGAGAACACTTATCTTCATTTTTTAGTTTATTATTGATTTGTTTTGCATCTTTCTTAAATACTCAACTTCTGCTGCAAGGTCATTGGTAAATAAACATTTCATTGTTTGTTTTCCTCAGAGGTTTATTATGGCATAGACCATAGCTAATATAGCCACACACTACATGACGGCCTTCTGTCAATATGCCTGATCATATTGATGGAGATGGTCCCATAAGATGATATCACATAATGGTGTCTCAGCTATCTCTGTTTGTACACATGAACACCCATGTTTGCATGACAAGGAAATCCCCTAAGGATGTGCCTCTCAGAATGCATCCTCTGTGCTTAACTAACATACTATTATTTTAAAAATACTATAATAAAAGCTACATGTCTATCATCCTGTGTGTTGATCTGGAATATATTAATTATCCAATTGGTTCATGAGAAATCAAGTTGGTGTGCACTACTTATTGACCCACTAACATCTCATGGACATGGTCTCATGCATCACTGATCCAGAAGGATCTCAGACTTCACTATCACCCATTTGTCATGTTTGAAGGGCTGAGGGTATAGGTCAGTAGTAAATGCCTACCTAGCATATCGCAGATCTCTGGGTGAAATCCTTAGTGCTTCTCTCTCTCTCTCTCTCTCTCTCTCTCTCTCTCTCTCTCTCTTCTCTCTCTCTCTCTCTCTCTCTCTCTCCCTTCCTCCCTCCTTCCTTCCCTCCCTCCCTCTGTCTCTCAACCTTTCTCAGTCTCTCTGTGTCTCTGTGTCTCTTTCTCTCTGTGTGTCTCTCTGTCTCTCTGTCTCTCTCTCCCTCCCTCCATCCATCCCTCTCTCAACTTTTCTCAGTCTCTCTGTGTCTCTGTGTCACTGTCTCTCTCTCTCTCTCTCTCTCTCTCTCTCTCTCTCTCTCTCTCACACACACACACACACATACACACACACACACACACACATACACACACACACACACATTTCAAATAGTGATTTGAATGCTTGGTTCTGTGTATAACCTAACCACATTCTAAATAAATTTAAACAAAAAGGATTAATCCCTTTAATATGTCATATGCTTATATAATATTTTTAAGTTCCTTTAGCAGAGACAGGCACATGCCCTGGTGTGTATACTGCTGATATCACCCCATTTTGTGGTGGCTTGGCATTGTGTGCCTTTCCATTCTGCTCATTACTTTGCAGTAAGAGCTGTTAATACACAGAGCGGAGTAGATGGCAGAAGAGGAAGGCGCATACAGCTTGTGACTCTTACCGTGATCACAGAGCATGGGCCCTGACTGTGTTACACTCATCCTGCTTCAGTCAAGTTGTGTTTTGCAGTTTGGGTTTAAAGAAGAAAACATAAGGCAAAATACTGTATAACATTTTTATGTGTAGACATGCCTACATAAATAAATCATGTTTATTAAATAATTAATTTTAATTTCCCCAAATTGCTCTTTGTCATGCTTCATGTTAAATAAGCAAAGTGATATTGAGGTGTAAGGTAAAGAAAGGGAGGCGTGTCTTTGTATCACCAAGAATGTACTCAGTGGCTTAGGCTAAGCTGTCTCTTTTTTTTCCTGTAAGAACAGACTCAGCAAACTGAGCTTGTTCTCAGCCACTGCTCCTACCAATCCGCCTTCCATTTCTCCTCAGCCACTGCTCCTACCAATCCGCCTTCCATTTCTCCTCAGCCACTGCTCCTACCAATCTGCCTTCCATTTCTCCTCAGCCACTGCTCCTAACAATCTGCCTTCCATTTCTCCTCAGTCACTGCTCCTACCAATCTGCCTTCCATTTCTCCTCAGCCACTGCTCCTACCAATCTGCCTTCCATTTCTCCTCAGCCACTGCTCCTAACAATCTGCCTTCCATTTCTCCTCAGCCACTGCTCCTACCAATCTGCCTTCCATTTCTCCTCAGCCACTGCTCCTACCAATTCGCCTTCCATTTCTCCTCAGCCACTGCTCCTACCAATCTGCCTTCCATTTCTCCTCAGCCACTGCTCCTACCAATCTGCCTTCCATTTCTCCTCAGCCACTGCTCCTACCAATCTGCCTTCCATTTCTCCTCAGCCACTGCTCCTACCAATCCGCCTTCCATTTCTCCTCAGCCACTGCTCTTACCAATCTGCCTTCCATTTCTCCTCAGCCACTGCTCCTACCAATCTGCCTTCCATTTCTCCTCAGCCACTGTTCCTACCAATCTGCCTTCCATTTCTCCTCAGCCACTGCTCCTACCAATCTGCCTTCCATTTCTCCTCAGCCACTGCTCCTACCAATCTGCCTTCCATTTCTCCTCAGCCACTGCTCCTACCAATTCGCCTTCCATTTCTCCTCAGCCACTGCTCTTACCAATCTGCCTTCCATTTCTCCTCAGCCACTGCTCCTACCAATTCGCCTTCCATTTCTCCTCAGCCACTGCTCCTACCAATCCGCCTTCCATTTCTCCTCAGCCACTGCTCCTATAAATCTGCCTTCCATTTCTCCTCAGCCACTGCTCCTACCAATCGCCTTCCATTTCTCCTCAGCCACTGCTCCTACAAATCCGCCTTCCATTTTTCCACTGTTACTTATTGCTTAGATATGAACAAGGCAACTTGACCCTTCCATCCTATGCCACATTGCCCAGGGTCCCACTCGTACCCACCCTTCTGATTTTCTCATTCCTAATGCTCACCAGCCGGTAGCCTCTGGTAAATTATGGAAGACAGCCCAGTGGGTGGGTTGACCTCTTCTGCCTATAATATCACCATCCTTATAAGGTTCATCAATTTTTAAACAGAAGGTTCGGCTAAGCCTCTAGATTATCAATAATACTGTGTATGGCTATGTGACAAGGTTTCCATGCTTCTCACAGGAGCTGGGAATTCCAACTTAAGCAAAGGAAGAGATGGATTCTGACTTTCCTCTCCTTGTCTTTTATTTTCTGATTCTCATTGACTCCACCATATATTCTGTTCTGGGGAAATAAAAATCTCTGAACTCATCAGAGCCAAAAAGACACAGTGATAACTAATTCATTTAGGCAGGTATAGGTATAAAATGCATTATAACTGTCTTTGAAATGTCTGCCTATTTGTAGTGATAGAACTAGGGGTCACTAGAATCCCTTTGTTTAGAGCTGGCACAGGTCCTGAGCAGGACCTGCGTAGATGTTGCCTCACCCACTGTGAGTGTTAATCCTGTCTTCTCTCAGGGACACCTGAAGAACCATAGTGCAGACCACCATAAAAGTGTTATACAGAGTATAAACATTTACAGTGTTAGCTTTTTAATATATATACCTGCAAAGTAGGTGAAGTGAACATTTACATCAAGTATTAACTGTGTTTGCAGAAAGGGGCTCCTACAGGGGTCTTCTCAGAGCACCCCGGAATTGCAGATCTGTATTTAAGTGGGTTCTTGAATTCTAAATTCCAGAGATCAGTATTTTCATCATAAATCAGAATTAAATTTGTGATCATAATTAAATTATGCTTGAAAGCAATCATGGGAATTGCCAAATAGAAAAAAATCAATATAGTAAAGACATAGTAATTTCACAGAAATGGTTAATGTTAAGTAAAAGAAGGACTTTGGGTGGAGGCCTCCTTGTACTTAATGTCACAGAGACCAGAAAGTCACTTAGCTTCTCCTAAGAGCACACCTACAAGCTTAGGAAATAGCAGTACTTTTTATTTGCGTAACTGAAGTTATGTTATGGGAAGGCATCTGTGTTATGGATGCTTATGGTCTAGCTCCAGGTTAATAGTCTTCTGGCTTTGCATCAGAAGCTGTAAGCTGGATACAGGATTAAATCCTCATCAGAGAGAGGGGAGGACTGGGGTAGTTAACACATGGACACCTTTCCTGTAGGATAAAGGGGCTTGTCTCAGACTATGATGATGCTCCTAATACAGAAATGAAAGGGTCCAGACTTGAAAAGTTTACAAATGAAGATTTAAGAACCATTCTTGATAGTTCATACTAAAAGAAAAGAAAAAGAGCTCGTTTTTTCACTAAAGTGTTTAGGGTTTGCCTCTGCAGGTTCCAGGTTAGTCTTGGATCTCTCTCTCTCTCTCTCTCTCTCTCTCTCTCTCTCTCTCTCTCATCTCCTGTGTGTGTGTGTGTGTGTGTGTGTGTGTGTGTGTGTGTCTATCTCACATCTACTATGGGATTAAAGATTTTAGAGCATCCATGAATGTATGTTTTACCCAAACACACAAATTGCACTAAAGTGTAATTTAAAAGTCTCACCCCACCCCAAACCATTTGTCTGCTTCAGAGCATCCCGCTGCACATGCACACACACACACACACACACATTATATATATATATATATATATATATATATATAATATATATATATATATATATATATATATGCCCAGTCTTCTTGCTTCTGTGTTTTTCTTTGGACATCTTAGCCTGTGCGGGAAAGGCCCCTTAGTCAAAGACAACCAGATTTGCTTCAGAATTTTCCCTCAAGACATGTTAGGTCAGAAATAACGTAGGATTTCTTGCATTAGAGAATTGTTGGAAAGTGTAACTTTGTTATGGTAACAAGACTGTTTTTACATACACACACATAAGCTTTGGGGACAGGCTTTTTGTAAATCAATCTGTCCTTGGGATGTGTGCCACATACATAAGGCTACTTGTAGAAGCAGTCTTTTAATTGTGAAATAATGTCACGGTTCTATCTGGATCCCAGGGATCTCTTGAACAGCTTTGAATTTATGGAAGATAGCGTCATTCTAAGCTCTCAGCATTCCTACCTGTAGTGAGTCTGTCACTGGTGTGCCATGCTCGTGGGTGGAGCTATTCAAAGCTTCCTTTCCTCTCTCTGAATGACCTGCACTATTGTATAAGTTTAAACGAGAAGTGACTGTTGGCATATCCCTAGAGTTTTCTTCAAAAGTTATGATACATGTATGTGCAGACACCCACATATGTCTAATAGAATTTAAAACTCATTTGTACACAGCTGATTTCAGTTTTCATGAGTATGGTAAGTCCATTAAATTACTCTTTTGTGCATTGAATGAATTTTTGCAAATTTACAAAGTTTGTTACAATGGCTTGCTCTGTTTTATATGTAATATAAAATGTCTTTTGAATCTGTTCCTTTTCATGCTCCTAAACTTGCTAAGTATCTGTTATGTACCGGAAGTTTGCATGTGATAAATGTGTGATTTTCTTATTCAATTTTTGATTGCTATAGAGCACAGTCAATACCAAGACGGTCAAGTCAGTACCTGACCTAAAACCTACAGGTGCACGGCTCAGTGTGTGCTCATGAAGCCAGCCTGATAGGCCCCAGCCCTGATTCCATTTTGAAAACAAGGAAATAACAGACTTGAAAAGGTTAAGGAATTTGACCAAACTCAGGTAGCTGGGCCAGGATATGATTTCCTAAACCAAAACTTGGCTTTTTTTTTCTGATAAGAAACCCCTCGATGCGGAGTTTGTACCTGTTCTCAGCTGTCATGGGGCTCTGTTAGGAGGCAGCTTGCCGGTGCCCTCCGAGTGCCCAGTGCCCTCCACACTGGCTCTCAGTTCCAGGGTACTTGTTTGCCAATGGTGTGCTAAGGAAGTCAGCACTCAGCCCAGCCCTTCCTCTGTGGGAGGAAGACACCACAGCTGACTGTGTAGGGTGGCGGGCGTGTCCTCCCTGTCCTCAGGTGTCCAGAAGTGCAGAGGTAGCACAGCCAGAGAGGCTTAGGGAAGCTTTCACCTCAGCGTTATGCCTGGATAGTTAAACAGTCATGGACCTGCAAAAGAATCAAATAAGGAAAGGTGTTATGGACGGAAGAGAGGGACAGGACAAAGATCACAGGATCCAAGGGAGGATGGCTGGGGCTTCCTGGACAGAAATCTACTCTTCTTGATGAGTCCCAGGCTAGTGAGGGAGCCTGCCTCAAATAAATAAACAAACAAACAAACAAATAATCAAGCAAGCATATCTCAAATAAGAGGGAGAGAGAGAGAGAGAGAGAGAGAGAGAGAGAGAGAGAGAGAGAGAGACCAATTATTGTCTTCTACCTGCCATATGTGCATGCACAGTGCGCACGCACGCACGCACACGTAAGGATAGAGGCGGGGCTTAAAAGTATGTGGGGGGGGGCAGGGGGCCGGGCGCAGAGGGCAGGGCACAGGGGGCGAGGTGCAGGGAAGGTTAGGCAGTTAGCTAATTCTGCTTGATTCCATTGTCCCCTTCCTTTCATTGACAATTTGTTGACAACGGTTGTGCAACAGGGGTAAAAAACGATAGCACAAATTTAGCATAAACTCTTTAGATCATCATTCTTAATTCCATTGTCAATTCATAGGGTAATGCTTCTGTTCTCTGTCAAAGGTTTCCTGGCTGTGACATAACTGTTTAGTTTTATACCTCAAAAATGAAAATATTCCCAGATACTGTGAGTCATGAACATTTGTAAGTGGATATTGAGAAGTTTTGTATATCTCATAAAAACATTACATGAAATTTGTTCCGGGAGAACCTTTGTCCACCAATGGCAGTGAAAACAATTTATATTTCACTATAATTGTCAACTGTCCTTGACATGCACTGGAGTCGGGGTCTTGCTGGTTTTGAATATTTAGAAAAATAGCCATGTCAGCTGTTTTTTTTCTTTCTACAAACTGCTAGAATCTGTATGCAGTTATTAGAAAATGTGTTTCTTCTTCCCCACCCCCAGTAATACCCCTTTTAAAATGAGTAGGTATTTACAAGGTTATGCAAGGTAAAAATATTATTCGGGCATGTCTGGATGATCCGTGTCATAGCACCTATGATTCACATAATACATGTAAATTTTTGGTGTAGGACGTTAACCTGGGGCCTTCTGAGTTGACTAGCTTTAGTCAGCTTGATATAAGCTAGAGTTATCTGAGAGGAGGGGCCTCAAGTAAGAAAATACCTCCATAAATTGTGTTGGAGATAAGGCCCACAAGGAATTTTCTTAATTAGTGATTGATAGGGAAGGGCCCAGCCCGCTGTGGGGAGTGCAATCCGTGAGCTGGTGGTTCTGAGTTCTCTTAAATGCAGGCTGAAGCCGGTAAGCAGCAGCAACCCCATAACCTCTGCATCAGCTCTAGGTCCCTTCTATGTAGAAGTGTAAGACAAATAAACCCTCCCCCCCCCAAGTTGCTTTAGTCATGGTCACTGCAGCAATAGTGACCCTAAGACAGCTCCATGCTTGCTACTCAAGTCATCTGCCACTGAGCTCCACTTTGGTCCTTGTTTCACACCATTTTTAAGAGATCATAATGAAGGTATTTATTTCTTAAGCAAAGATACCATTAAGTAGAGCTCTTTGAGTATACAAAGAAGCATCACTAGGATACAGTTTCTTGTTTACAATACACAGGTTGTGGTATAAAACAATAAAGTTTTGATAAAATATGAACAGTGATGTTAGATCCTATGAAATGACTCGCCTAAATGGAGGGTTTAGTTCTGAGTAGCAAAGTTTCCTTTATATGTAGGAATTTAATCACAGGTAAAATATGCACATGTCCTAAAATTCATTTTCCACATTGTAAAATACTTGAGACTCAGAAACTCCAGATTTCACTTTCATTTTTTCTGCACCTATGTATGTTTTGAAAATAAAAAAATGGATTAATTCTGGACATGTTGTCTTCTTGTAACTGCTTGCATTTATCGTATAGCATAAATTTTTCTCCTAAGTATGTCAGAAAAATATAAAAATCTATATCTACATATATGGATCAGATGTGTGTACATAACAACTTGGGTTGCATGTAAATGCTCTGCTATTGTTAGGCACGTTTTTAATGGTGATTTTGACAAACTGAGTTCAACATAGAATTTCACAGATTCGTATTTTTAAAAATAGAAATGAATTATATTATAAAAATATAATGTTACTTCAGGATTCAGTTACTTATTATATTTTGAGGTTGTAGAACTAAGTATTGCTATGTGGTTTTTATCAGAAATGTACACTTTTTAATAAGTTTGAAATGAATCCTAAAATGTGTTATCTGTATTTTGTGTAACCTAGAATATTCGGAGATAGCTCTACTCAGCTGTGCATAAAAATAAGATTCCTTTTGTTTTGCAAAACTGCTATTTTACCGTAGCATGTCTGCCCTGTATTTTTGCCTTCTGTATCTGTACAAATACTTTTGAGAAGTTATAAACCATGCCGATCAGCTCTGCTGCCTCAAGTGTTCACATTTAGTCATTCGTTGTCTGACGTCGCATCTTATGTAATTTATCAAGTTGCTTGGTAGCTGCTTTACATTTTAAAAATCACATTACATGATAATATTTTTAGAGGCTTGCTTTGTGACTTCAACCTTCCAATTATTTATATCTGTATTTAAACAAATCAAAAGAATATGAATATCTAACATTTCCGTGACTTGTTTTAAAATATGACTTGTATGCTTCAAAATGTATAGTTTCTGAAATGGGGAGATGGGTTGTTTGGCAAAATGCTTGCTCTGCAAGATAAGGTGTTAGGATATTTAGCCCCCATGTGAAAATTCTTGCACAGCAGTGAGTGCTTGAAATTCCAGTATGGTAGAGTCTGAAGGATGCCTTGGACCTGCAAGCCAGCTAGTCTAACTGAATCAGTGAACTCCACTTTTGATGAGAGACCCTGTCTGAAGGAAGGAAGGAAGGAAGGAAGGAAGGAAGGAAGGAAGGAAGGAAGGAAGGAAGGGAGGGAGGGAGGGAGGGAGGGAGGGAGGGAGGGAGGGGGAGGGAGGGAGGGAGGGAGGGGGAGGGAGGGAGAGAGGAAAGGAAGGAAAGAGGGAAAGAGAGAGGGAGAGAGAGGGAGGGAGGGAGAGAGAGGGAGAGAAAGAGAGAGAGAGAGAGAGAGAGAGAGAGAGAGAGAGAGAATATTAGGAAGGTCTGAAATCTGATCTCAAGCCTCTGCATGCACAGCTATACATATGTAGACATTTTTATACATCCAAGTGCAGAAACCAATGCACTTTTCTTTATGCAGGATTTTGCTTGTGGAGGGAGTCTATTGCTCTCTAATCTTGAGTGTGGTTGACTTTAAAAATACAATCAGGAGAGGTTGCTAGGTACAGTTTCATGACTTTCCTCAAGGCTGCTGTGCAGGTAGGGGATACATTGTGGTGCTGGCATAGTCCCATCCGAGTAGCAACCCATGACGACTCACAGCACCACCCACAACCCTGTGGGAGAGTAGGGTGTCAGAAGTACCGAGCATCATGTTGGCTAAATGAAGAAGATATACATTGCTATTGCTGTGTGGAGGGTTTAAGATTTGTGATTTTAATTAACCCACAAAAGTGGAAACAACAACTCTTAGTGACCCCCAAGTGTGTATTCCATTCCCACAAGTCACCATTTCTTAACCTGACTCCTGAAAACTGAGAGAGTATGGGAAATGTTTTCAAATGTTTCATTGCCACAAAGTGGCTAAAATAATGATGTTTCAGAAAAGACAACCTGGTTATTTGTTATGGATGTCTATAAGGAAAAGATCTGGTTTATTATCTCTCCTCTGCATCAAAAAGCTCATTTTTGTATTGGTTATTTAAGAGTGAAGGTTTAAAATTCTTTCATTTTGTAGCACACATTCGTTCACCTATAAATACATGGAATGGTACAGTTGATCTCTGTGATAGGAGGCTGGGTTCTGCGCATGCCTCTCTTGACAGAACTGTCCTCTGCGGTAATCAAAGGTCTCCACTTAGGTAAGCACCACACTTTTATGGCTGAAGAGACCTAGACTCTTAGTCTGTCCATCAGATTATTTATTTGTTTTTATTCACCTTTTTGCATTTGATGATTGTCTGTTCACAGTCCTGAGAAGGGACTGGTTTGTAAAGAGAACAAAAGGTTACTTGTCTTACTCTGTGTTTTCGGCGTGGGGGTGGGGCCAACCTCACCAGGGTCACTTCCATGAAGCTGTGGGGGGAGTGGCTTCTGGGTGGGGTCTTTCTACTAGCCTGCCACAGACCAAAGATGTCACAAGGCCTCTAAGGATGAATAAAGTGATAAATGTTCCTCTTCAAAAAATGAGACTAGCAAAGACAGTGTTGAAATGCCTACCAGCCTAGACCAGACCACAACACTGAGCCTAAGATAAATGATTGGCTTCCATGTTTAAACAGTTAAGTGTTAGCTTTAAAAAAAAAATTGAATTGTAAGCACTGGAGCCTGGTAGAGGTTTTTCATTTTGAAATCAATCATAACCATTGAACACAACCTATGACATACCTACTGGGCATTCAGAGATGTGCACAATAGTTTCTTTATCTCAAGGTAAAAGAAACAAGGCATGAAGAACAGTAGATTGATAGTGGGTGCTTGTGCTAAGCTGGAGGCTATTAATTAAATTCATCTCTATAAACATTGATTAAAGTAATAAAATTTGTTTCTGGCCCTTGAGCTCCCTGCTATTTAAGACATATGTGACAGGTGCTGACACTAAGCCCCGCCTCTCCCATGCAAATGAGGTCAGAATAAAGTGCTCAGAGATGATCAGAGGCTGTCAGGAGCAGGAAGGTCAGCTTGCACGTGGAGGGTCAACATTTCCACATAGTGGTTTGTCAAAGCAACACTGGAAGGAAGCCACCAGGAGAAAACAGTGTGGCCTGAACTAGAGTGCGATTCGGAAACTGGTTCTGGAATGACTCAGTGAAGCAGTATAGGGCAAAACCAGAACAGGGAAGTGGGAAGGGTTGGGTGGGAAAACAGGGGGAGGGAAGGGGGCTGATGGGACTTTCGGGGAGTGGGGATCTAGAAAAGGGGAAATCATTTGAAATGTAAATAAAAAAATATCGAATTAAAAAAAGTAAAAAAAAAAAAAGAATATATCGAAGAAAAAAAGAAAAAAAAGCAAAGCAACTTATTAGAGATACCTTTCTGTCTTTGGACTCGTTCCTCCCATGTATTAGTGCTGATTATTTGACAAGTAGAACACAGGAAGTTGCCCTTTGCTATCAGAACACATACCAGTTAAAAACATCAGTTCCAGTCTCAGTACCTGAAGTACCTATGGAATTCTGGTTTTCAGCAACAGAAGACTTCTAATGTCAGCAGACATGGAATTAACTGTTGAGTCCAACAGACCCTTTTCTAAACCTTGTTATCTTATCGGTGCCTTGACTAAGGTAATCCAGTCTCTGAACTTCTATGTTCCTGTATGTAAAATGGGGTCAGAGCTTGATTACCTGCCTCTGGAGGAAATCGAATTAAACATCTGGTGCCACACAGACTCACATTTAAGCAACAAGTAAGTGCCTCTTGTTTTCTTTTATGAGGAGGCATTTGTTTTTCAAGAAGGAAAAGTGTATTGTAATTTGGGGGCTGTTTGGTTTATTTTGCCATTGGTATAATAGGACCCCTGTTTGCATATTTCCTCATTTTTATGTTTATCTTTTATTCTTCCTTCAGACTTAGTCCCTCAGCCTCCCAACACTGCCTTGGGAGCAGTAGCTTGGAGTATTATTTGATAGCAACAGTATAGACCATAAGCCTTTTCTTGTACACTTTTCTCGGGAATCAACAAATTTAGCAAATAATGAAAAATTGTCTAGTGGGAAACGGAAGCCAAGAAATTAACAAGGATATTGCTTATCATACATTAAAATCAACAACAAAAAATTAAATGTGTTATAAAAGATAAGGAAAGTGGCTATTATGAAATCTTTTTTCCCCACAGACAAAGCCTTTGTTGGAGAGAGATGGTTCTGATAAAATTGTGTGCTTCGCTCTCAGACAATGGAGTATCTTTGTGGGCATTTGTGATCCCTTTCTGTGGGGCACCCCCACTTCATGGCTTGACCCTGAAGATGACAAGCAGTTGTCATAAGCCCTTCCTTCTGTGAGGACCGTTTTCTTCAGAGCTAGCCCTCTAGCTGACCTTGGTAGCATTTCCAATAGGCTAAGACAAGAGCAAGGCTACAGACGGGTGCCTCATCTCACACAGTGGAAGAGAGAGAATGAAAGTAGAAACTGCAGATACAAGCGGTGGTCACTGACCAAAGGGATGGGATGCTTGTGAGGCAGAACGTCTGTGGTAACCAGAAGCCACAGGCTTCCTCTGTGTAGTGTGCCCTGGAGGTCTCAGCACCAAAGAGGGGCAGTCTGAAGCCACGGTGTCATCTGTGCTCGGCCCAGGGACAGCTGATCCTCCCTGGACCTTTTGAAGTTGCTTCTACTTCTGTGAAACATGCGAGAGTGAATTACTGTAGTGCATGCATAGTGATTCTGCTTCCTTTCTAGATGTGATTCCTGGGCGTGGTAATAATACTTTGCAATGAAAAAAATAGAATAACATTGAAGTTAACCTAAAGATGTGTAAGTGGTTGGAAAGTCAGAGAGAAGGGTGGAAAGTCTTCCCTGCAGTTAAAAATAGACATAATAAAATGCAGCTTTTGATAAGGCCAGTGAACACATGTCGATTTCCTTGGATTGTCGTATATTACAAACATGTCATGAGAACAAACATACTGAAGGTGATAGGAAGGTATCCTAAAATCTTTACAAGTAGACACTGACACTTAACACAGGAATTCTCTGTTGTCCAGACAACAGAACCAGCTAACCTCATTAGCACCCTTAGGAGTAAATGCACTTACTACTGAACACAAAAAGTAGGATTCAAAGTGGTGAGTCTGGAAAGGTCTCATTGCATTCATTTCAGACTATACAAGAAGACTAAGAATGTGAGGCTTTTCTATGAATTTTCAAAGGAAAAGTTTGGGTATAAGTTTGTATGTACATTCCCAGCATCTAGGAAGTTTCCTTTCACACATTTAGTATCTTCCCGAATACCACTATACTCCCAGTCTTTTTCTGTATGTTGGAGTATTTAAGAGTATTTAAGGCAAGATAAAATTCTTGCCTTTATGTGAGTGCTCAAGTAGACTGGACACGATTCATGTGATATAAGTTACCCCCATGAAGGTGCTGCTCTCGGGGTACAGGGCATGTCGTAACATAAGGGTTATGGCATTCTTAACTCTTCAGGCTGTAATCTAGATCCAACAGCGAGGTAGGTCAATTCAGACAGAGTGTGGCTGTGCTAAGATGTGACTTCCAAGTTCCGTTCTGTCTGAAATCCTCCCGAGGGAATTAGAAGGAGAGAGGGAATGCCAGAGACCAGGGGTGGGAAGGGTATAAGGGAGGGGTTTATTTCTGTTCAAAGAATTTATAATCCTGAAGAAGGCACTGGAGTCTGTGTAGCTCAGCATATCCTAAGGTTTGGCTGCCTCGCTTCCTCCCCCACCACCACCCCCCAGCTGTATAAAATTGTTCTTGCTCGGGACTACAGCAGGAGTTCGCGCTATCACAGTAAATGCTTCAGTGTCTAAGCAGTTTGTGAGGACGTGATTGGCAGTTGTAGGTCATGAAAGTCACTGTTGCTAAAGGTGGCAATTGACTATGGAATACGAAAGGTGGCATCTCTGCTTGTGCCATAGGCATCAGCTCACAAAGGGCAGGGACTTTAGCCTTCTCTGCTGTACCTCATGGATGTATCCACACAGATGACATTCAGTAAATAGGAAGGTTCCAGGACTTCAGTAGCAAAACAATATACACATTTGCTCCATAGAGGGACTGGTATGTAGGCAATCTTGGGAGCCTTGATTTTTCTGAGGACAGATGGGAGAGTTATGGGAAAATTCACAACATAAATAAATCATTTTAGAATTTGGAAAACAGAGAGTTTCCAAGTCAGCAATTTTGTGATGGCAAGCAGTCGTGACCCAATAGAAATCGCATATAAATACAGAGGCGAAGAGAAGTGTCATGAAGAAGTGCTTTCACTGCATGCTTTCAGCGGTGCCATCTACCAGGGACCCCTGTCATACTGAGGAGATATTTCACAGATAGCGGTCAGAAGCAGGGGCTAGGGAAAAGTGAGACCCGTGGTGTTAAATGGATGGTGGGCCATCAAGAGGAGGTACAAGCACTTTCCACCTCTCCTGATGACCTGTGTTCAATCCCAGAACCTACAGACTAGAAAGAGAAAACCCGTTTCTGCACGTTGTCTTTTGGCCCCTACATATAAGCTCTGACAGGCACACTGCATGCATCCACATGTAAATTAATAATTGTAAGAAAAAATGTAACTCAATGAGGTAGCAATTTATGATTCATTATATAAAACCTGTATATTACTATTCCCTCACAGTAATATAAATAAAATTTGATAATTTGGAGGGAGGGAACCAGTTATCTTTCCTTCTGCGTTCTAGCTTAAAGTCCTTTCGATCTTTTTCTTACCTCACTTCCCGTCAGTTTGATGCTCTCACACTCTACCAGGCTGTCGAGAGCCAGCACTTTGCCGTTCTTCTGGTGTGGGAACATGACCCCACCCTATGACCTGCCACGCCCTTCCATGATGTTCCAGAACCTCATCACACCAATTCATTGCCGAGCCTGCAATTCTGTCAGAAACCAAACACATTACTACTCTTCACTCTTCTCCAGACACCTGTTACTCTCTGGGTCACCATTGCCTACGTAGGTAAGACACAATGCAAACTTACTATATAACTGTACATTTAATAGGAGCCACATTATAAGATTAACAAATGAGTAGAAGAAGTGCAGTTCTCAGGAAACTTTTTAGTTTTTCTAAATATCACCTGGGAATGCTATCAGCTACACATCAATGAACTGATTACAATCCTTTCTCATGCCATCTTTGAAAATTAGCATTAAATGTTTAAATTTATGTTTAAGTGTGCATGCCTACTTGTTTATGTGTGCCACATGCATACAGACGCCCGTGGAGGCCAGAAGGGGGCAGCAAAACCCTGGGATTTCCGTAACAAGCTGCTATGCGCCTCCTGATGTCAGTGCTGGGCACTGTTCTTGGGTCCTCTGCAGAAGCACCAGTATTCTTCTCACTGAACTCTACCTCTCCAGCCCTGAATACTTCGACTATCTTTTATATAGCACAGCCATCTTCTATACCCTAGGCAGCTGTACTGTGGCCATCATCTTGGATTCTATAGGTCTTAAAGCTCAAAATTTACCAGATCCCATCCTTAACATGTAACTTTCCAAACTCTAAATACATTATCCGGTTGCATGAAAGGCAATTCAATCTTAGCCCATCCAAAACTAGATCCTGTGCCTCCAGGTCTTCCCAGTCTTTGAAGACACTGCCATCTACCACACTGTCTACTACTGAGTCCAAGTTCTTTGACACTGAATTCTCCCTCAGTCATAAAACCAATCATAGCAAATGTGCCGAGCGAGTCGCCTTTGGCTAAGACCAATGCCCAGTGCTATTGCCAGGTCAGCACTTTCTCTCCCTGCTCCTCCCATCTGGTCGTCCTACCCTTCCTCTTCCCAGGAAATGTTGCTGTCTGTAATTCCTGCCTAGCTTTAATAATCTCATAGTTTAGGATCTTTTCATGGTAGCCATTACCCACCCTTAGGATGAACTCCATCAGTGCTTCATTGTCTCCTCCAAGGTCATTTCTCTGCCTTCACTTAGCAGCTTGGCCTCTTTGCGGATCTTCCGTTCCCACTGCCCTGACTTTCCTCCGTGGCCCTCACATCTTTCCCTGCCTGGAGCATCCTGCTTTGTCCTCTTGTGTAAGGAAGTCTGTGTCTCTCAGATGACTTGAGAAATGGCTCACTGGCCATACTTTCTACCTTTTTCCACACATGGTCCCAGAGTTCAGTCATATTTGTGAGTCCTTGTGTTTGTCTCCCCGCACTGTATTCTCAGCTCTGGGAAGAGAACTGCTTTGTTGTATATGTAAAATGTAGCAAGGTCTCTGGCCTTTAGTCATAATTTCCTGGATCTTTGAAAGCATTGAACCATTCCCAGAGGAGGAGAAGGCTGAGATCCATGGGCTACACTAATCCGTACCCATGTAGTGGTCCCCTTGGAAGGACTGGCTTTTGCTTGAGCCTTGATGAGGGGAAGCTCTCTACCTGGCTATTTCTTATTCCGAGTTAGTTCATGATATTTAGAAATTAAGCCTTATTTAAGAAAGAAGTCCAAGCAGTTCAAAGTAAGCATCATCCTACCCTTAACTGCATAGAACAAAGATTGTGCTAATTTCATTTTACCCCTCCATCTTCACCCAGTGAATTAGGTTGCTTGTTGAACTACATTGTACATTTTTTTAATATTTTTATTTTCTATATTCTTTGTTTACATTCCAAATGATTTCCCCTTTCCCGGCGGCACAGTCACGTGTGTGGATGTATGGGTGCCTGTGCATGCAGGTATATGCATATGTCCACGTATTTACCATTGCCAGTTGTTATGTACAACAATTGAGAGGAAACACATGGAGATTGCATTATCATTTTCTGTCTTGTGTGTGTGGGGGGGGGTCTTTGTGTGTTCAGATACACGTTTGTATGTGCACTACCCATTTCTCCGAGAAAACAGAAGAAGTGACCTTTCCAATATGAAGCATACAGTGTTCCCCATTAGCTCTCATTTGCTACACATTTCTACTTTTAAATTACTTCTGAGCCACAGAATCTGGCAGGCCTCGTTGGAAGGCATTTGAGGATAAGTATTCTGTCTGGAATCTAGCCAGTTACAGTATTTGAAAGAAGAGAAGAAAGCAGAGCAAATGAAGATTATTCCATTGGATGTAAAGTTTAAAAGTTTGGGAAAGAACAATTAAAAATGAAAAGGCGTCCTTCATTGATGCAGGCTTTAGAAATGCCATAGTTTCTCAGCCTTCAATTTTGTGCATCCGAAAACCACCCTGCCTCTGACTTTGATATCATCACATCAGTGAGTGGAACCCCGAGTGGCCAGGTAGCCATAGGTAGCTCATAGATCTTCATAGCGTTTCTTCACTCCGTGATATCCAAATCCCGCAGAAAAGCCAGTCTTGACCCTGGCTGCTATTCCCGTCCTATTCATCAAATCTTCGAGCTTTTAGAACTCCTAAAAAATCTCTTAATAATGATAAGCATGTTAAGCGATAGCAATGGTGTTGACCTCAGCCTGAAAACGGAGACGCTGAGGAGCAGACCGCGTGGATTTCAGAGTGAACAGATGTGGCCTTTAATCCCTACCTGCGTGGGCTGAACGCCAGCACCTGTGAGGGCCGACGAGGTGCAGAGCGAGGTATGAGTAAGGTATCCAAATGATTAAGGTACGTTCTCTCATGTACTCCTTCCGGAGGTTGAGCCGCGCATGCGATCCCAGGGCAACGCGCACAGCAGTCCTGCTGCCACTGGACTCTGCAGCTCCGGCTTGTGACAGCCAGCCTGCCTCTGAGCCGTATGCAAGCCATGCATTAGTGGCGTCACCGGTACTTGTAATTCCAGGATTTCATTCTGTTAAATAGAACTCTAACATTTTATCTAAACCATATAAAGAATACTTTAGAGCATTTTCAGTAACATCAGTAAACTTTTTTACTATAAAGGGTTACATGATACCATTTCCGTGAAAGTCTTTTGATCAAATTTCTCCCGCTGTTACTATTTCTGAAAATTTAAACCTGCAAATGGACATTTGTTTTCTTTTTGTTTGTTTATTCTTTTGGATGCTGGCCCTTGACCCAGAGCCCTGCACAGGCTAAGCCCATGTCCCAGCCTCCAGTTTCCAGTTAAATTTAAGAGAGAGATTAAGTGGGAATTTCTTTTCCTGCTTAGGATAGTGTCCATTACACAGAAAAGAATCAGGGCTTTAGACCTGGTCTTTGTGAAGTTTCGAATAAAGTGTGGGTCCTTTCTTTCTCCAGATGCCACAGCTGACGTGGTGGCATTTAGTAATTAATTTAAAGCTGTATCAAGAATTGCCTCCCACCTAATTCCTGCATTGCCTCAGAAGCTCAGCAGACAGTAGTGAACCCAGCCTCGAACTTCTGTCTCTGAGGCAAGCCAGCCTTCCTACTGAAAATCCATAATTTTGCCCTCAAAATGGAAATGCCTACTAGGTGTCGCACGTACATGCGCACACATACTTCACAGCTCATGTGTAGAGATCAGAGGACAATCAGCTGGAGTCATCCCCATATCCTTCCATGCTGTGAGTCCCAGGAATTACACTCAGGTCTTTCAGTTTAGTGGTAGACACCCTTACATATGGAGACATATTACAGTCTATTCAATAAAATGTATGCTCAGTTACCAAGCCTCCAAGTTATTTGAGAATTATTAAAAGTTGTTATACTATTTTAATTAAGTTTATGATTTTGTGTTAGACCATATTCATAACTGTCCTTGGCCACATATGTCTACAGAACAAGAAAGTTTGAACGTGCTTGGAAACATAAGAAAAAAAAAAAGAACAGATTTTATTACAGTTTCTTTTGGGGGGTGTTTATGTGTGGGGGGGTATGTCATTGAGTGACTTCTATTACCCAATCTTTTAATTTTTCTCATTTATGTTTAAAGAGATTATTAGTGGATATCATTTCTCATTTTTAGGAGCCATTTATGCTTGTGAAAGCTTAGATTGGAAATTTGAACAAATATTATGGATAAGAAACTTGAGCTTCAGGCCTTCCATTCCCCACCTTGACACTTAAGGGTTTAAAATTGACCTCATAAGACCGGGGCTTCAGAGGCGCAGCAGCCCAGGTGGGTGAGTCCTGGGAGCAAAGTAGCCGCCTCTGTGGCCTCTTTCTGGGTGGAACTCAGAGAGGTTCATGGGTAAGCCCCTCCCTCTTTCCTTGGTCCTTGAACCAGTGAGGTGCAGGGAGCCAGAGCTGAGGCCCAGCCAAGTGGAAGCTAAAGTCCTTCCTGAGCAGGCTTTCTTTCAGGGCATGATGACTGAAGAGATTGAATGAGTGAATTTGGGACAAGATCATAAGAGTTAGGAAGGCGCTGGAGGAGGGGCTGTCTCAGAAGCTGCCTGTGATGGCCATGCACAAAAGTCTGCCGGGGTCACTGCTGGGTAAGCATCGCTTTGCCCTGTGGTTTTCAACATTCAGGATGGTAATTGGGTTGTCTTTCCTAAATTTGGGGCAAAAGTATTATGATATTAAATTTAATAATTACCTATGTTGTATGAATTCCATTCCATATGCCACTGCTATATTAATCCTCAAAACAGATTCTATTTTTCTTTTCAGGAATGAGCTAAATAAAATAAAATAAAATAAAAACCTGCCCTTGTCTCTAATGAACTAAAGAGAGCTTGTTTTCTATCCTAAGTCGTTGCCTTAGAAATGGTGAAATACTACTCAGCAATTAGAAACAATGAATTCACAAAATTTTTAGGCAAATGCTTTGATCTGGAAAATATCATCCTAAGTGTGGTAACCCAATCACAAAAGAATACACATGGAATGCAATCTCTGATAAGTGGATATTAATTAGCCCAGAAGCTCTGAATACCGAAGGCACAAATCACATAACAAATGACTCCCATGAAGAAGTATGGAGAGGGTCCTGATCCTGGAAAGGATTGATCTAGCGTTGGAGGGGAATATAAGGACAGAGAAAAAGGAGGGAGGTGATTGGAGAATGGATGGAGAAAAGAAGGTTTATGAGACATATGGGGAGGGGGCATCTGGGAAAGGGGAAATCATTTGGAATGTAAACAAAGAATATAGAAAATAAAAATATTAAAAAAATAAAATAATAAAATAAAATAAAAAAGAAATGGATCCATTCTGGGTGCTCTGAAGTTTCTCACACTCTGTAAGAGGTTCCACTTACCCTGATAGCTAAAGTAATGCCCAATAAAATACAGACAAAATGACTGAATTGATAATTCTGTAAAAATCCCAGCATTGTTTTTAAAAGGGTGGGTTCAGAGTGAAGATAGTCTTTCACGTGCCCTGATGCAGCAGCCTGACAATTGTGTGTGCTAATAAAGGCAAAATGGGGGGATTAGAAGTTTTAGTCACTGCTAATAACTGTTTAACAGAAATTCCCAGGGCAGGTTCAGAGCTGAGGGGAGGGACTGCGGGGAAGGCTCAGCGTAGGCTCCTGTGAGGCTTATGGTCACTTTGCAAGCCAAGATAGGCGTTCAGGGGCACTTGCAGAGCTGCTGAGTCTGCACCCGTTGATACCTCACAGCCTGTGCACAGAGTCTGATCAAGGAGTCTCTACACTTTGAAATGTTCAGCCTCTTGCTAGATGGCATCTGAGGTAGCTGTGGCATTGGGAAACAGCGTATGTCCCTCCTTAGCCCTTCTCCTCCTTGTCTCCCCTGACTGGGACTCTGTCTCTTTGGAAAGTCTCTGGCTCCTGCTCCTGCTCCTGCTCCTGCTCTATCCTGACTCTTGAGGGCTCTTTATATCAGTGATGTGTTTTCTTTGGTACGCTTGGAGATCTTGGTCCTTCTTGGTCTGCTAACAGCCAGATCTTGGGAGTTGTTTAAAATGACATTAAGAAAGGCAGGTCTCCCTCACCTCATCATTAATATTCAATTGGCTCAAGATCTCAGCCTTTGGTGTTAAAATGTATTAATTGAAAGAACAAAAGTGTATGTTCGCTAGTGAGCACTTAGGAGCACGTAAAAGTCACCCACCTAGCCTAAAGATTTTAGTAACTCACCATTGTTTCAAGGTTTTGGGAATTGCCTAGCAGAGTTGGTGCAAGCATGGCTAAGTATAGCAGAGAAACAGGACATTTATTCCTTTCTCCTCAGTGACAGACAGGAACAGAGTGTCACGTGCACTGGGCCTACGCCCTCAGGAGCATCAATTGATGAGTGCTACCTCCTGGGCTCAGCAGGCCTGAGGCCCTTGGGTGCTCTGGATGAAGGTTAACAGCTGCCTTCCTGATTCTGGGGAGGTCACGTTGCTCCTCAGCATATGTCTCCTGGGTTGATATAACCAGTATTAAAATCCAGTTCGTTCACTGTTGTTCAATAACAACAACAACAAACAAACAAATAAACAGCCAAATGTTTGTTTTCTACAGTTACACTCTGACTTAAAACAAACCCTCTTATGCCCACCATTGGGGAGTCTGATTGGTCAACCCCAGTTTTCTAGATAACTGGAGTGTTTAACCCATTAGCAGAAATGTACAGATGGGATTCCGGGTTGTAAGGTACCATAGAGTGTCGTCTCATTTAATATAGAAGAACAGTTCTAAAAGTAATTCTTATTAAGTGCTTATAATACTGTAAGGCCCTACAATTCTATTCTGGGATGCAGTGTTGACAGTCACTGGCTTTTCCTGGTGGTGGCTCTGGCTACTCTGCTTCAACCTGCTGACCGCAGTGAACCTGGGTCTTGTTCATCACAGTGCTGCTTTGCAGCCACCAGAGTCCTTAAGCACCTCTCAGTAGCCTAACCATTAAGGGTCAGGCAGGCTACAGTGACCCTTCACCAAAGATCTCAGTCTGTCAGATAGAACAGCGTGCAGCTGTTATTCAGTCTCCCAATTAACTTCCATTTTACCACAGAGTTACCAAGACGGTTGTCTTAGGGTCAAAAGCACCCGGACCAAAGCAACTTAGGGAGCAAAGGCTCCCTATATTATTTGGCTTATACTTCCATGTTCATCAAAGGAAGTCAGGACAGGAACTCAAACAGGAAGAAACCCAGAGGCAGGAGCTAATGCTGAGGACATGAAGGACTACTGCTGACTGCCGTGCTCCCCATGGCCCCCTCAGCCTGCTTTCTAAGAGAACCCAGGACCAGCAGCCTAGAGATGGTACCACTTACAATGGGCTGGGCTCTCCTCCATCAATAACTAATTAGGAAAATGCCTGGCAGGCTTGCTTTTTGAAGGCATTATCTCAACGGAGGCTCCCTCATCTCAGATGACTTTTTGTCGAGCTGACATAAAACTAGCCAGCAAAACTACCTTCATCAGCCCTACTCTTCTACTACCTGCACCCTCCCACCCCCTCCCTGCAATAACCCTCAGGCTGAGTACAGGATTAAAGATGGACAAAGACAAGTAAGTGGGTCGGGTAGAGGCTTCCGTGTGAGTCCATTACATGATTCTATGACTGCAGAGTACATGGAAGACACAGAACCCCTCTTGCCAGCCTGTTGTTGGCTTTAGTTACATTGAGAAGAGACAAGGCTGAAAATAACTCAGTTATAACTATTGGGTATTTTTTTTCCTAGTTTTTAGCTACTTCCTAAATATAAATGGATTATATTACTATATATGTGCGTGTGTGTGTATGCATTTCACATGAATTTTTCAACTAAAATATTTTAAAGCATTTCAGCTACTTCAAAAGGGATGATATTGAAAATGTAAACTGTTCAGAGAACTCATGTCACAAGTTCCAAGCTGGCATCTATGCTGCTGCTTCTGGCCCTGGGCTATGTTTTGTTTGGCTTTCTTTTTTTAACTTTAATTAAACTGGTCCCTTCATTCTTAAATCAAGTTATCTCTAGTGCTTGGGGTTAGGAAAGATGAGGGGCCGGCTTGCTGGCATTCATTTAGTGCCTTGGATTTCCCCCTTTCTGAAGCAGCTGCGTCCTTCAGAAGATGCCTAGCTTCAGGCCACTAAACCTTGGTGCTCCTCTGTGACAGGACAGTGTCTAGTTGGACACTGGGCTGCCATATCCTGTCCTGCTGACTTTCCTCCTGCATTTTAACTGCCATCCCCTTGAACCATGTGAGGTTTTTGTTTTGTTTTGTTTTGTTTTGTTTTGTTTTGTTTTGTTTTGTTTTGTTTTTGGAATTTGGTTTTTTCAAGACAGGGTTTCTCTGTGTAGACCTGGATGTCCTGGAACTCACTCTGTAGACCAGGCTGGCCTCGAACTCAGAAATTTGCCTGCCTCTGCCTCCCAGAGTGATAGAACTACTGGTGTGTGCCACTACCGTCCGGCTGAACCATGTGAGTTTTGATCCCTAATTTTCATTTGATTAGACCTGGATAAATCACAGTAAATTTTTATCCTACCAACAAAGTATGCATCACCTCTACTGTGGTATTTTTCTCAAAGTTTGTATTGTTTTTGAAAATAGCATTTTTAAAAGTCAGCCATGTTTTACTCTTAACTTTTCTATGTCTTAGCTTAGAAATACACTGCTTGTATGGTTACTAGTTGTTTTAATTTGTGGAACACTGGGTGTGCTTAATTCGTATTTCACCTTTCTTTCTTCAATAATCAGGCACTGAATAATACACCCCAGTGAAGCTTAACAAGTTTACAACCAAGTATATTTTTCTTTTTAATTTTAAAGATTTATTTATTTATTTTATGTGAGTGCACTGTAACTGTCTTCAGACACACCAGATGAGGGCATCTGATCCTATTATAGATGGTTGTGAGCCACCATGTCTTTGCTGGGAATTGAACTCAGGACCTCTGGAAGAACAGTCAGTGCTCTTCACCACTGAACCATCTCTCCAGCTCCAAGTATATTTTTCTTAAAAGTAAGACGTTAACACTACAGAAAACACTGAAATTTCTAAAGTTTTAGCGGGACTTTCTGAGAGTTGCCAGTGTATAAATAATGACATGGAGACTTGTAATATAGTTGAAGCTTAGGCCTTTGGCTTGTGTAGCCCCCAACTACTCTAAACTTAACCTGACTAACTAGCCCACATGGTTAGTTGTATATGTTTCTTGGCTCCACTGCAGTATGTGTCTGTTCCCTCTGTGTCTGCTTCTAATCTCCAGCATCTGCATTCTTCCTGAGCCATTCTGTCTGCCTGCACGTTTAACCCTCCACTTCTGCCCAGCTTTTGCCATCAGATCTTTATTACAGCCAATCAGCAGCAAGACAATCTCTGATACAATTCTAGATTGCCTCTAGGCATCTAGGTCTGTCTGACCTTCAAGTATCTGAGCAGGTGTACAAGAACAAGTATTTTCAAATATAAGGCTGGTGACCAGCCACAGAAATGACAATACCAAGATCCTGCCAGCATTAACTCTCTGCTAATGCTGAATGAATGCTAATGGTACAGAATTAACAACTGACAATATGGACACTTTCATATAATATGGAAAAAAACAGGTTGCCCTGCATAAATTAGTGGTGAGTTTTGTAAGTTATATGGTGGTTTTACCATTTCTCACCATGACAGTACCCTGTGAGTGTGGCCTCCCTGATAGTCACAGAAGAGCTATGAGCTGTTCCCATTCCAGATCTGTGGACTCTATACTTAGAGTTCCGTCCTTACAACACAGGATTAAGGTCATTCTTCATAATCTTAGGGAGAAAATGAGGTATGTAAATTTTAGAAAACTTTGTATCAAATTGCAAAGCTGATGAGAAAGCCAAGATACATTGTGGGTTTCCGTCCTGTAAGCTGTTGACCTCCATGCAATGCCTCTTTTCCAAGGGAGAGCTTAGTCCTCCTAGCCCTCCCTTTCCCCTAACACACACACATAAAAAAAAATCAGAAAGTGAGTTTTCGTTTGTATAAGGAAATTGTTTCATTGGAAGTGTTACTCAGAATACTTATTCAGGCAAGAATACTTGCCTGAAATGTTGGCCAATTTTTGGAAATGCACCAAATATTTCTGCTCACCCAAAGGATCATTTTTAACATTGATTTTTCTTTCGATTTATTGTAAGCAACAATAGTCAAACCTAAATATTTGATACTTGGAGAAAAGTTTTTCACACTAAATTAAATGCTCTAACAAAACAAACAAAAGATGTTTAAATTTAACCAGGAGTAAATATATTTGAAACCAAATAAAATCCTAAAGAAAATTGCTGTTTCTCAGAGCTGTAGAGACCGTTAATCAATTAAGAGGCTGTAGTGTTTTCTTACACCCACATCTGATGATCCACACTACCTGTAACTGTAGATCCAGAGGCCCTGATGCCCTCTGCTGGCCTCCATGAACACTGCACTCACGTGCAAATAGAAACTAGACACATAATTAAAAATAAAAATGAATCCTTTTTTAGAAAACAGTTTCTGCCTAATGTTTCCACTTTTCAGTTCACCCACTTTACCACACTCCAGTTAACCAACCAGAGAACTATAGATTCTTCATTAGACAAGTTTTGCAAAAACCAGGAAGGACATGACTAAATAGCAGAATACACATGAGGCAAACCATCTATGATTCTTAATCCATAAACTAGGACCTGGGAGACATTTCATACTCCATGTTTTCTATGTACAAGAGACCATTCTCTGCCAGGTTATAAATAAAGACATTGAGCTGCTCCACTTTGCATGCACATGCACACACACACACACACACAGAGAGAGAGAGAGAGAGAGAGAGAGAGAGAGAGAGAGAGAGAGACTTGCAAAGATACCAGAGTGTGGCATGGAACTGGGAGGTATCCCTATGGACAAGCTCTCTCATACACAGCACTAGTATTCAATAATCTAAGCTGTTTCCTTGAGGTAAATGTTCAGAAGTAATTTTTCTGGTCATGAGTTTTTAATGGCATTTTAGATGTTGCTAAAATATTTTCTAAACTAGACTTTGAAAACTGACTAGAATATTCTGTGAAGAATAACTGTGTAGTAAGTAGAAAAGGCTTTCAGAGTTATTCTCACTTGGTAAAATAATGAATATGCAAGCAGTTATAACACCATCTTTAATTTTTTTCCCAGTCTGAACCAACCTAACCACTGAGGAGACAATACTTTCAGTGGATGTTTAAGTGACTGTTATTGCATCCAGGCTGAATAGTGGTTTCTCTGTGTGCAGAACCACTCTGGTGGTTTTGAGATATTGCCCTATCTATGCATATACCCACCAATTTTCTCTAGTCATCACCACTAAAATCTTTTATTCAGTTAAACATGGGTTGATGGGTTTTTCTGAGATCCAATACTCTATAAATTAACCTGTCTCATAGATACTGAAATGCTGGGTCACTGCATGTTGATGGATACACTCAATTTTATACAGCCACAGTAGAATCCCTGTCTGTAAAGAGGAGCAGGATTATCACATAAACCGTTCAAATGCGGACTGCCAACCCACTAATAGTGCCTCAGAATGTGACCTTATTTGGAAAGAGGTTTGCTGTTGGTGTAATTAGTTAAGCTGAACTCATAGTAAAGTATAATAGACCACTAATCCAGTAAAATAGAAGCCTTGATTAAAAGGAAAAAATAAAGAGGTGGATACTCAAATCAGAAGATGGCCACATGCCAACGAAGGGTGCTCCAGAAGAAGCCATGGTTGCTAAGAAAGCGTACCAAAGCCAACAGAGTGGCTTCCATGAGACAAGAGGGGTCTTGCAGCACCTTGATCTCAGGAGTCTCTGTCCTTCAGCTCTAGAGGAGGGTGTGTGTGTGTGTGTGTGTGTGTATGTGTGTGTGTGTGTGAGAGAGAGAGAGAGAGAGAGAGAGAGAGAGAGAGATTAAGCTGCCCGATTTACAGTACTTTTTTTTAAGAGAAAGAACTTTCTTTTTTTTATTCGATATATTTTTTATTTACATTTCAAATGATCAAATGATTTCCCCTTTTCTAGCCCCCCACTCCACAAAAGTCCCATAAGCCCCCTTCCCTCCCCCTGTTCTCCCACCCACCCCTTCCCACTTCCCTGTTCTGGTTGTGCCCTATACTGCTTCACTGAGTCTTTTCAGAACAAGGGGCCACTCCTCTGTTCTTCTTGTACCTCATTTGATGTGTGGATTATGTTTTGGGTATTCCAATTTTCTAGGTTAATATCCACTTATTAGTGAGTGCATACCATGATTCACCTTTTGAGTCTGGGTTACCTCACTTAGTATGATGTTCTCCAGCTCCATCCATTTGCCTAAGAATTTCATGAATTCATTGTTTCTAATGGCTGAATAGTGCTCCACTGTGTATATATACCACATTTTTTGCATCCACTCTTCTGTTGAGGGATACCTGTGTTCTTTCCAGCTTCTGGCAATTATAAATAGGGCTGCTATGAACATAGTAGAGCATGTATCCTTATTACATGGTGGGGAATCCTCTGGGTATATGCCCAGGAGTGGTATAGCAGGATCTTCTGGAAGTGAGGTGCCCAGTTTTCTGAGGAACTGCCAGACTGATTTCCAGAGTGATTGTACAATACTTTGCTTTGAGACTCTTCGCAAGAATGCTTTTAAATAACCTGTTTGATAGCCACAGGTCTGGCTCTTCACCTAGCCCCACCTCCTCATTTCCATCTGAAACAGGCTTCTGTTGTAGGCACTGTCCATTTATGTTGAGTCTGCCACTCACCTCCGAGGGTGCTTCAAGCTAACTTTGAGATGCTCTTTTGCTTTCTCTAAGCAAATCTCTCATTTTCTCCACACATGCTTTCAGTCTTCCTCATATTTTTCCTGAAGGTGTGTATGACCTTTGTACATAGGTCAGTTGTGGTCCTTCTTAACATTTGGTTGTCACGTGTCCACCTTGCTGCTCTGTGTGTTTTCCATTGTTGCAGGTTCACAGTTTTCTTTTTTTTCCTTTCTTTTCTGTTTTTTCCTTTCTTTTTTTCTGACCCCCCCCCCAGTCCCTCATCCCAATGGAAAGTACGTTGAAAATTAATTTGAATTTTAAAATACATAATATAAAATTGGAATGAATGCATGGTTTTTAATCCATTTTTAATTTTTCAAATCTGGATGCAAAGAAAGCTTGTTGTATAGGCTCCTAGGATCTGCCCAATGATTCACACCCAGCATTTTGATTTCTGGGACTAAGGTTGGTCCAGATTCAGATCTTGCACATTTCCTGCTCTTTCAACATTTACTTTGGTTTACTTTGAAGCAGCAACTACAGCAATACTGCCTTGCTTTTTCTGATTTTGTAGCACTTAGTATTATTGGTTGCAGCAACACAGGTCAAAAACATAGTAGTTTAAATAAGTATTCTCTTATATAAAAAAATCTAGGGACTAGCTGCTGGCTAGCCATGCTGGTTGTACAAAGCCCTTGGGATCACAGTCCTTCCAACCTTCCATTTTCCAGTCACCAGATTTTAAATGGTTGTCTAGAAGTTTCTTGAGAACATCCATGTATCTCCTTGACTAGAATTTAATCACTTGATCATATCTAGTTACATAGTGGTATGCAAAACATTGTCCTTTAAGCTAGGCATTCATTGCCTTGTTTGAAAATCAGAGTGCTTTTACTAAGCATGGAAAATGCTGACCAGTAAGATAGTTTATCAGGAGGAAGTGCTCATATGCATGTTCATGTGTGCTTGCACATGTACACATACACACACACACATATACACATTCATGCACACATGGAAATACACATAATTTTTTTAAAAAATGTGTGAAGTAGGAAGTCATGCTGCACTGCATGTGAGACGGAGCTCTGAAGAACAGTAATTCAAGTGCAGAGGTGGTGACATGGGAAAGGGTGGTGGCACCCAGTCTTCAGCAGCTCAAGCATGGCATTTTGTGGGGGGCAGGTCACGTCTCTGTGAGGGGCATTTTATCCTCACATTCTCATCCACTTTCCCGGGACAGGAGAGCATATAGACAACACAGCCTCTCTTTGCATAACTCCATTTTCACTAGCAATATCCATTGTTTCCCTAAACAATGTTCTCTAAAATAAGAATATTGGTTTATTGATGATTGATTGATTGATTGATTGAGCATTTTCTCTAAGAGTCATTTACAGGAAAGTTAAGAGAAATATGCAGTGAAATAGGTTTGAATTATTAGTTTGAAATCCTGTATTTACAGCACGTTGACACCCTGGAACCCTGCCTCATTTGTATGTTCCTAGCTCGCATGCTTTGGTAGCTAGAGTACGTGGCTGCCACTGCCCTGGTTCTCCTGAACTGTGTGCACAAGGATGTTTGTGAGGGGATTTCCCTACAGCATTGTCCTAGTCATCTGTGTCCATGCTTGGGACAATTAGTGAATATACAAAATATGAAAATATACATATTTCACTTTTGCTTGTAATGCACCTGCTTCTTTTTTTAATTCTTGTAAAGAGAATATTTAAAATATTAGAAAGTCCTACCTTTCACACACACACACACCCACCAAGAGAGCATAAATAAATGTCAATATTAGATCTGCTGAACATATTTGGACTGTATAAGTATGTCATGTAGATGGACTTATTTATTTGAGATATTGTCTCACTAAGTAGTCTGGGATAGCCTTGCACTCCCAGGATGGCCTCAAATTTGGAATTCTCCTGGTTAGTCTTCTTATTGCTGGAATTAGAGGTATGTACCACCATCCATGGATATTTATACAATATTAACATAAAGTCAAATAGGAAAATAGCAATGTGTGTTTCATATGAGTGTTTAATGTTTACCTACATGTTAAAGTTTAAAAATTGACTTATCCCTCAGGTGTTGTCTACAGATGTTAGAAAAAAGGAAAATGTAGTATTGACATGGATAAAATGATTATATACCGTGTATCAGATGGTTCCTCCTTATCATCAAAAAGACTGTTTTCAGAGAGTTTGCAAAATCAGAGGGCAACAGGGTGGCAGGGGAAAGCTCTGGGAACACTGGGCTCCCCAGCGATACAGCTCAGCCTGCTGTTCCCCCAGAACTTGGATAAGCCTTGGGGATCTAAAGCAATGATTCATCCTGAGAGCGAGCCAGAGGCCTCATCAATTAGGAAGACACAGCTTGTCTGCTTAGAAATGCCTGCTGAGAATGAGTTTGACCTTACAGATATTGAAAGCTTTCATTAGGATTAATTAGCTAATATTTGGTGAGTTTTATGAAGACAAAAAGCATGGATAGGTGCTAAGAGGTATATTAATTTTTTTTTTTACCGACATTAACACTAAAGTAGCTACTAGATGATGGGAGAGTAACCTTAGCCATGCACAGCCCTGTGTACCGGTTGTTTGCAGCATACACTCAAATCAGTATTCCTGAAGGCTTCTCATTCTGAGTTCCTCCTGGGCGGGAAGATTTAGCCAAGTGGTGGTCATGTGTCAAGCAAAGAACAAGAAGAGAACCACCATCCAAATAAATAGGTAAAATGGAACTTTTTCACAGCTAACAGATTAAGATTCACAAGAGAATTGCACAGTAGGTTTAACTGGGTGGGTCACAAGAGAATCCACAGTAGGTTTACCTGGGTGGGTCACAAGAGAATCGCACAGTAGGTTTAACTGGGTGGGTCACAAGAGAATCCACAGTAGGTTTACCTGGGTGGGTCACAAGAGAATCGCACAGTAGGTTTAACTGGGTGGGTCACAAGAGAATCCACAGTAGGTTTACCTGGGTGGGTCACAAGAGAATCGCACAGTAGGTTTAACTGGGTGGGTCACAAGAGAATCCACAGTAGGTTTACCTGGGTGGGTCACAAGAGAATCGCACAGTAGGTTTAACTGGGTGGGTCACAAGAGAATCCACAGTAGGTTTACCTGGGTGGGTCTTTGGCCTAGGATCTGTCAGAATTCACATCTGGCCTCCATTCCTCAGCCCGCTTCCCTTTGCTTCCCAGAGCACAGAAGGTGCATAGTTCTCGTGGGGGTTACATGACACCATCTATATGAATCTAATATGAATAATATCCTGTATCATGAGTGTTAAGAAAACCGGGGTGGCCTTTTTCTCTTTCCTATGAAAAAATTAGCATTTAATAGATAATTCCGTTACTAATGAAGTTGGCACCAATAAGCTTTAGAACAAGTGTAAAGGAGTCATTGTGCCCCGTGTAAATGAAGGAAACCCTGACTGTTCCTTAAATCTTTTGGAAACTGGGTTGTTCCATCCTAGAATTTCCATACAGTGGCGGGACACACCTTTAATCCCAGCACGGGGGGGGGGGGGGGGGGGGGAGGGAGGGAGGGAGGCAGAGGCAGGTGGGTCTCTGTGAGTCTGAGGCTAGCCTGGTTTACAGAGTGAGTTCCAGAACAGCTCGGGCTACACAGAGAAACACTGTTTTGAAGAAAACTAAAAAACCAAAAGAGAGAGACAGACAGACAGACAGACAGAGAGACAGAGAGAGGGGAGAGAATATCTGCTGAAAAATGAAGTGTTCACATATAATACTATATAGACACATATATGCATGTGTGCATATATCCATGCATATATGTGTATATTTAAGAATAAACTATATTACATCTGTGGGGAAGTGTTCACATATAATACTATATAGACACATATATGCATGTGTGCATATATCCATGCATATATGTGTATATTTAAGAATAAACTGTATTACATCTGTGGGGAAGCAGGCTAAAACAAAAGAGTTGAAAGAAGGCAGGAAGGAAAACAAAGGGGATTTTAAATAAATTTCTTAGTTCCTAGGACAGGAGGATTGTACCATCCCCGCATGGATGTCAAGGGCACTGAGCTGGGTTCCTCACCTCACTACAATCTCTGAACACTGAGACACACTGTCTTCATCTAGGTGGCCACCTACCAGGCTTGAGAGTGCTTGCAGTTTTGGTCTCTGATTGGCCTTCATTACACCAAACATCATTTTATACTGTGTTATACATCCTGGAATTCAAATTTTCTAAAAGGGATAAAATAAAAACAAATTTTAACACCAAGACTCTGTGAGGAATGTGACTGGTAACAGCTGCATATAGAGGGAAGGCTCTGAAATACTGTCAGGCATCCTATAAGGAAAAATGTGGCCAAACAGGTCATCTTTGGATGAGTTGCGTGGTGTGCTTTTAAAGGGGGCGTGGGGTGTTGCAGTATCACCTGACAACAAGTTCCCACAGAATGGCTGACACACATTTACATGGTGAATATCACATATTCTAAGTGACAGTTCGTTTAGAACCTTAGAATCTTGACCTAGAATTGTTTATTGTCTGTGAGATCAATTATTTACAGTTATTTATACCAGCATCCTGTCTGTCTTATAGATAGAGGGAAGACTTCTATAGTGAGCTGTTTCCCTTGATGAACTGAGACTCAAGGGCACCCCTGTCTTAATGATGCTTTTTCCATGGTTAGGGTTCAGGAAGCCCAGTGTAAGAACCTGTGCTGGCTCCGCAAATAGCCTGTGAGCAGTGAGGGCGAGCACTTGTTTTGCTGCTTGCCTTCCTTTATTCGGGAGCTTATTTTGTTTGGGCTGAGGACTACTTGGCACATTAGCAGAGAACAGAAGATGCTCTTACAATCTGCACAGTCTTGGCCTCTGGCTCCAATGTTCCTTTGGAACATATTATGTATCCGTCTTGTAAGAAAGACAACCTGAAATGCTCAGGTGGGAAGCAGGTCTGTCTCTGTCCATATGAATGCTTCCATTTCTCCTGGGCACACCTTGCTAGACCAGTTCCTCCTCCTCCTCCTCTTCTTCCTCCACCTCCTCCTCTTCCTCCTCCTTCTCTTCCTCGTCTTTCTCCTCCAACTCCTCCTCCTCCAACTCGTCCCCCTCCTTCTATAATGAAAACTATTCTCTTGTCCATAGCCCTTGTGCCTGGTTCCTAGTGTGGATCTGTGTGGCTGCAGGCAAAGACAGAAGCAGAAGTCATTCTCTCCAGCCAGCTGCTGCCTCCTCTTTCCTGTCCCCATCAGTTTTAAGGCATATGCAGCTTTGGCTCCAAATGGCAGAGCCCTGGCAAAAATCCAGAGTTGAAATCAATACCCAGAGCTTCTGGGCCTTGCTATTGCCTCTGGAAAAGGCAAGCTGGGGCACAGTGTCAAGGCAAGAAAGGACAACTGATGGGCCCAGACTCCCTCCCACCCCCTGGGGAAGGAATGGAGAAACACTGGGTCACTAATGTGGGTTCATGGCCAGCAGTCAGGAGTCTGTCTGTATGACGACAGGTACAAAGGACACAGAATACAACAAAGTCAGCACCCTGGGTCTGCACCAGCAGATGAGGCCAACAGGTTCATTGCAGCTGACCGGTGCCACCATGCCCATCTGTGTCTATCTCTAGATAATGACAGACAAAGCAGGGTGAGGTCTTAGCTTACCCCTGCTGCTATGAAGAATTATCTCTGAGCATGTTAAAGACTCATGGGGGTTGGAGAGAAGACGAGGAAAGCTGCAGACAGACATCAACAGCTCTGACCCCTGATGCTATCAGTTTGTTTCAGACTAAGGGGAAAGTGCATTCCAGGCCCTGCTACTGCGGGCTACAGGCACATTGTGGCTGCAGTAATTTCCCCTAGGTCCCATAATCCCAAGGGACTTTGAAGACTTTCGAGGCATGTCCACACTCAGGGTAAGTATCGTTTTGTTTTCGAGGATGAAACTGGACAGCGTTGGCACATATGTCAAGATCCACATGTCCTCAGCTAAGTAACCACAGAGTTTCACTTGTCAACTGTTGCTTTTCTCCAATTTCTATAGAGTTTAAAAAATTAAATGCTTTTTCATAAAGTGAGTCTTGTGCTATTTTGATTTTCTGGGATAATTTGGTGAACATCCTTCTTGAAGTGTCTTACAGTAGAATTCAACAGCGAACCTGTATGGCCTTGAACTTTACTTTGTAGTTCTTGAAGGTCATCTTTAACTAAAAATGTGTGCATTTTTTCCAAGCTTACCATATTTTTTATTACATATTTTCCAAAATTATCCTTTGGGTTTCATTAGTATCTTTTGTAACAATTATTTTTACCTCTAATTTTATTAATTATTGAATCTTTTCTACATTTTTTCAATTACCTTGACTCAGAACTTTTCAATCATGTCATTTTAAAGAACTAACCTTTGTTCTGTGGAGTCTTCGTATTGTTCTTTTAATCTCTATTCTATTAATTTCTTCCCTGACAATTATCATTTCTTTCTGTCTATTGGTTTGGGGCTTGAGTTCTTCTTTTCCTAAGATCTTGATACATCTTTATGTTCCTGATTTAAGATATTTCTGAGTTGTTTTGTTTTTTGCTTTTTTGTTTGATTTTATGTAAGCATTTACAGCTAAAACCTTTCCTCCTAAAAGCACCTTATTGTATCCTAGACAGTCTGGTCTTTCTTTAGTGTTCATTTGATTCTTAGAAATTTTTAAATTCCTTCCTTATCTATTTAATGATCTCTGACCATTGAAGAATATATTGATCAGTATCCATGTATGTGTATGTGGTTTCTGTAGCTTCTATGGTATTGAATCTCTATTTTATTCTACAACCTGATAAGGTACAAGAAATTATTTCCATGCTTTTCTTTATATTTGTTAAGACTTTTTTCTTGCCTAAAATGTAATATATTTCACAGAGATTGGCTATTATAGAATGTATATTCTTGATCTATTGAATGGAACATTCTGTAGATGTCAGTTAGGTCCATTTTGGTCTATGGTCCAATTTAATTCTGAAATTTCTTTGTCGACTTTTTGACTGTATGGCTGACAGTTGGTAAGCGTATAGAAGCCAACATTCTTACCATATCTGTTCAGATCTCTATCCTTTTATGTCCAGTATTGTTTGCTTTATGACACTGAATGTACCAACATCTGGTGCTTAGACACTTAAAACTGTCACACCTTCTTATGTACAGGAAGTCTTAGAAGCCAACCCTTGAACTGTGCTGGATTGTTAAAAGTCACATGTTTAGCAATATGTAACAACTTTAAAAGAGTTAGAGTTCTTAAAATTATGTTTCATCTACGTTTATTTTCAGCATTATAGAAGGCAAGTTTTGTCACTAATCCTGAACATGAGGGATTTTGTCATAGAATACAGACTGAAGTATATGCAATAACTCTGTAAATGACAGTTATTCTCCGGGGGCCCTCAAATTCTTTAAGATTTTCTTGTATGTTAGTTTTCTAATAGCATACTGAAGTTCTTAGACTGGGATATAAAATGTCAGCTAAGCAAAATGATTTTATTGTGCTGTTTGTAGTTAGGTTCCTTTGTTTATGTAGAATGGTTTATGTGATCAAAACTCTAAGACAATAAAAATCCTAATTATTATAACAATGTAAACGTGAAGCAGCCTTACCAAGCGTTACTTATTAGGGAAGCAACTTTCTTATCAGTGGGTAGAAACCAGGGGCTCAATGGTCTGCAGAACTGTTTATTTTTATCTGCTTTGAGCTTTATTTAGGAGTTTACTGGTCAGGGATACTTAGAGAGCTACTTACCATGGTGGACATCTTGCCAGGTGACACTACAGATCATTTTGCATGACAGGTGGACAAGGGATGGTGACAGCCTCGAGCCACCAAGAGGGCCGTGGTTTGCCATGGAATTAATGAGTAACCAAGGCTGGCACCAGTCAGTCCTGGGAAGAGCCTGTTGGAAGTTGTGTCTACTTGGCAGATCGGAGTGACTGAGCAGTGCGCCCTCCGTGTGGGAGGAGGTGGCATGCTGGCCCAAACTATTCTGGGCCCGTGACATACTGCAAACGCTGGCTTTAAAAATAAGTTCTCATAGCAACTTTGATACTGTCAAAACACTGGTTATTTAAAACTTCTATTTGCCTGGATTATAGATAATCAAGAGTGCACATGAACAGTTCATAATTGTCATTTACTGAATAATGTTTGCAGAGTTGTCTTCAATGTTGAGATTTTCATCTCATGTCGATTTCACAGTTTCATTTTGTGGTGCAAAACTCTCATAGTGTTTGCTGTGTTAAAGTTACCTATGTAATTATCTTATATGTTCCTTCGATGTGAGGATATGATTATATTATGATAGTTTATTTTGATGTAGCATAAAGATATTGAGTTTATAATAATTACTGTAATGAGTTATTTATAACAGAAAGCCTCAGAATCCCTGCCCATGAACTCTGCTGGACTGCTAAAAGTTAGATATTAGTTTCCAACTCAGAACAAATGTAGATACTGAGTATTTAGAAGGAGTTATGGCATCTAACAAATTATAAAACTTTGTGAGTAATTGTTATTAACATATTTAAATATGGACAGGTGTGTGGTTTCATAGTATTTTATTAAAATTCCATATTAAGACTTTAAGTATTTAATTTTCATTGCTATATAAGTTGTAATGTAGAAATAGGAAATAAAATTGAATTCTACACAGCCCGCTTAGTGGTAGAATAGCCATAAAGCTATATGCATAGTAATTGTACAAAACCTCTCCTGTAATTGATAGTGAAGAAAGTTATTAAGTGCAAGTACTCTTTGTATCTTAAGCACTGTCTGGGAAAGTGATGGGCTTTTCACAGAACAGAGCAGCGACCAGGTGATTACTCCTCTAAAAATATGTCCTTGCCTTGAAAACTGTTGATTTTTGGTGGTTTATGGAAAGCTGAGTAACCAGTCTTCCTGTCACACTTCATCCATAACTACCTAAGACCATGTGGTGGTCTTAATCTTGAGGCCCTCCCATCCACACACAGTCCTTTTATTGTTCCTCTAAAGTGTATCTATCCCTCCCTCTCTCCCTCCCTTTCTTTCCTTCCTTCCCTCCTTTCTTGAGATAGGGTTTCTCTGTGTAGCCTTGGCTGTCCTGGAACTCACTTTGTAGACCAGGCTGGCCTGGAACTCACAGAGATCCACCTGCCTCTGCCTCCCGAGTACTGGGATAAAGAGATGCCCTGCCCAGCTTGACATCCACTCTTAGTCACTCTTAGACACTTGTGAATTCATGGCCTGGCTTGGAATTACAGCACCACACACAGGCTTTGACTATAAAATCAACCTTCTCAGAGCCCAGGAGTTAAAGCACTTGCTATTCTTACAGAGGATGGTGTTCAGTTCCCAGCACCCACATCAAGTAGCTCACAACTGCCTGAAACCTCAGCTTAGTGGGATCTTATACTCTTGTCTAGCCTGTGCGGGGACCTGTGCACACATGTAAATGCATCAGATAGACATATGCACATACACACAATTAATAAAATAAATGTATCTTTTTACAAATATACCTTTCCTTTCAAAGAGAACTTGGAATACTCGGGGCTTCTGCAAAGGAGGCCCTCCCGTTACTTGCCTGCCTTTCCTCCTAGGAAGAGAATACTTAGTACAGCTGTTCTCAACTGCTGTTGTAAACCTGGAAAGTCCAAGCTTTTAAGAAAGGCTTATTGTAAAATTTGGGGCCCAGGGAGGGAGGGTCTTAGGTTTTACTGTGAAACTTAATGAGAGATTGCGGCCCCTCAATGAGAGATATACCCTGTGGTATTCAGCAAGGGGGAAGCCAAGCTAAAGGTGTAAGGGCAGAGCAAACTGCTAAACAAATGATGGTTGAAACACGAAAATAAAGTCCAGTTGGAAGCTCAGATGTTTACTGGAAAGAAAAGATGGATGGTTCAACTAAACTCTGGGGCAAATTCTCCTTCACACCTGTGTAGCCTGGATAAGTTGGTGACATTCAGTCTCTTCCTTTTGAAAGACTGGTCATTAATATCTTCCACATCACTCAGACTCCAGCATTTGCCATGAGTACTTTTGCTAAGTGCACAATCTTTTGTTAGCTGCCTTAGCTTTTCTGAAATGTTAATGAAGTATTTTGCAATCATGTAAAAGACTGTGAAGGACCTTAGCAAAATCTTACTGTCACACACAAGGTAAACTTTTTCACATAGAGAACTTAGGTTAATTTAAAAGTACTTCCATACATCAAAATTGAAAGAAGGAAACAGGTTTAAATTTATAAGCAAATATCCTTGAATAGACCATCCCCCTCACTTCCTGTCTTGTCTCTCCTTCCCTCCCTCTCCCTCTCTACCTCCCATTGTGTATGTGTACGTATGTGAGCACACACGTGTCTCCCTCTGTGTGTATGTTTTGAAAGATTTCAAGAAATCTGTTTTATGCTCAAAAGATAAACATCATTGGATCATCACCCACAGACTTTCTAAATTCTGAAATGTTTCATATCTTGAGTAAATTAAACATCATGTTTTATCTCATTTTAGTGTGTACTGCTTATTCTGTTTAGCTGGTAACAAAATCCATCCTGGGTCATTTAAACAAGTAATTAAGAAGACCACTTGCTATTTCTTGCTTTTAGAAGGCATTGATTTTATTTGTTGTGGGGGTAATGATGCATTTGTTGTGTTTATAGCTTCTCATAGTTCAAAGGAGAATTAATATCAAAATAAGAAAAAACATTCTTACCATCAGTAATATTTAATTGTGCAGCAGATCTTTAGCTAAATACATGCTTTCCAACACACACACACACACACACACACACACACACACACACACAGCCTTTTGCAAAATTGCTGAACTGTAAAACTAAACAGAACTCTGAGAGTAGAAAGTATGAACTTAGAATGTTTGATTCTTTGTTTGGATAGATGCCAGCTATAGCTGAGTTGAATCGTCATTTTATGAGACATTCATTTGAATTAGTGTGGCATTATTTAATAGGGAGAGTTTTGCATGAAACCATGTGTTTTATAAAATGAGAATGGGCTCCATCTTTGCAGCTCCTTTTCATTAGACTTCCGCAACTGACTTTTGGAGAGCTTCATTTTCATCGTATTAGAATGCTTGTGCTGATGCAATGCCTGTCTCTGTACTATACTCCGGGAGGCAGCAGAGGCGAGTCTTGCCGATGCTGGAAACTGTTTCTGATGTTCAACAGCTGACTCTACAGGAACAGAAAGCCCTCTTTCTCCTGTTTGCCCATTTCCATGGTGTAAATATTCCCACCACACCCCATCTTAAGCTACAGAGGTGATGTTCCTGAATACAAAGTTGGGAAGAGTTTAGCAGCATGCCCCCCATAGTGGTGAAGTAAGTATCCACAGAGTTACTGAGAGAAAGATCAGTGGAGTGATAATTAGGAAATTAGGCATTTATGTGTGTATTGCCTTTTGTTCTTATAGTTAATTAGAAACTTGATCATTTTTAATGATAGCATTACATTAATGAGCAATTTGCAAAATTCCTAAAAATTTTAAAAGTTGCCTTCTATAAGTTAATACAAGCAATCTTCACCACACCACTGTGGGACAAATAAAACAGTAAAGAATGCATTAAAGGAAGTAATTTTAATTTTTAATACCAAAAATGAGGTAGAAATAGGAAATAGGCATTGCTGACTTGAGGGAGAATGGTTCATATGTGTGGGGGGACATGCCAGCATGTATATGTGTGCCTGTGTGTGTGCATGGATGAAATATGTACATGCTGAAATGTGTCTATGCTTATGTGTGTATGCATGATGGAGTCTATGTGAGCTGTGGCTATTTTGGAGGATGTTCATGTGGTGTGCACATGCTGAACTGTGTCTGTTGTGTATGATGGGTGCATGATGGAATATGTTTGTGGAGGTTTGTGTATATGTGCTCACTCAAGATACTGCTAGTTAAAGGAGTCAATGGAGGACTCCCAGAGCCGTTGGTTAGACAGCTGAGAAGTCAACCATTGAGCAACCCTCAGAAGGAGGTCAAGAAGGCATGAATAGAATATGTTTTCTATTATTGTAACAAACTATTGGAGACAATAGTCTAATAAGCAAGAAATGTTTCTTCTGGCTCACAGATTTGAAGGGTTTGGTCTATATCAGTGGGTCCCATTGTGGGACTGTGGTGAGAACGCTTATCATGACAGGAGTGTGTGGAGGGAGAGGCTATTGGAAGGAACACAAAGAAAAGATGGTCCAGGTTCCAGTGTGCTTGCACCCATGGGAAAAGCCATGCAAGCAGAATGAGCATTAGATATCAGATACTACTGTTGTAGGCAGGTATCTTTACACATTCCAGAGTGATCAGAAGGCTAGCAGATCTGGTTAAGTGAGTGGATCGTCTAAGGAGCATTGAGATAATTAATAGGGTTTTATGGCATCGGCCATTAGTATGAACTAGATTATTGTAACGTTTCAAATATTCCAAATGAGCAATGTCCAATTCATATGCCATATTGCAGCTACCATGAGGTTCTAGAGGACAAGGATCAAGGTACAGAAACCTGTAAGGGCACCATTGCAGCAGTTTGTCTAGTGAACACTCAAACAGTGGTGATTGGGATTGTCCTGGTGAGATTTGTCACATCCACATGCAACAGTAAGCTTGGCTACATCTGCGCATGTGGAACAAGGGAGCTGATGACACCAAGGCTCATTCTTGAGTAGCAGAGCATACTGGCGGCAATTAATTCTGAACACATTGCTGTGAGTCCACCGGAAGGGCCATAGGTTTGTGGATTGTTAACTTTGGGGTGCCTGTTGGACATTTTAGACATTAGTAAGTAGATGTTGGGGGGTAGCCAGTGGATTCAATAATCGGAGGAGAGGTTTGGTGTAGAGATATAAGCTGCAAAGCTGTAAAATTAGAATGGATAAGGCCATTAGGAGCATGAATAGAAGCCATAAAGAAACCAGATGGAGCGACAAGGTGTCCCAGCAACAGGACTGAGAAGTACAGAGCCTCAGAAGGAAGCAAAAGTGTGCCTAGTTTCAGATAGCTGGGTGTAGACCTGTTGACACTTAAAGGCCCATGGTGGTTCATGTGGTGTCGTTTGAGTTTATGAAGCCCTAGAGCTTCACAAGTACAATGAAAAATACTTCTCTATATGCCATTTTTACATTATTATTTATTCTTGGTATCGTGCTCTTTTTAAATCTTTTTTTTAAATTTTCCCATTAAGGCATTTGCATGTGCACTTTGCACTTTGACCCCTTTCCCCTCCATCTGCATTAGCTTCTTCTCATTGCTGGGACCAAATGCATGCCCTTAGCACCTCAGGAGAGTAAGGATTTCCACAGAGCAGGTTTGTAGAGCACAGCCCATCAAAGCTGGAGAAGTGAGACATACATACAGTCACAGGCAGAGAGTGGGCAGAGGCGAGCGTTGGGGTTAGCTTGCTTCTTGTTTACTTGTGTTAGAACCCCAGCTCATGGGTAATGCCCCTCACATTCAGTGTGGGCACCCCTCCTCAGTTAAACCTTTCTAGAAATGCCTCATTGAAAGACCCAAAAGTGTGCCCCTATGGTGATTCTAAATCCTGTCATGTTGATGGGGAAGATTAATTCTCATAATCCCTTGTCCAGCCTCCTGATCTTCCCCTTCTCCCTGCCCCCAAATCCACTCTTCTGCTATGGTATGAAAATATGTTTATCAGCACATATTATTTGTTTATATCAATGGATAAAATTAGTGTTTTGAAGCCTTGTGACTCATTTTATTATTCTGTCTTGTAAAAATTCCCTAGAGAGAGAGAAATTGTTGCTCATTTATGCCCCCCAAGTATATATACCAATGGTAAGCAAAGTATTGTATTAGTCCATAACATGTTGCCACAACAAAATTCTCAGAGTTTTGAAGGCTAACAGCTCAAAATGAGATAGGCTGATGGTGTAGGCTCTGATGCAGGCGTGTGGGGAATGGGTTCTTGGTGAGAGAAAAGAACAACTAGTAAGACAGAAAGCTTGCCATGTGGTCCACTCAGAGCGCCACCCAGGGTCTGCTCATCATAAGAGCAGTTAGCCAAGAACTAACCAGTCACACAAGACCTTCTGAATCCCTCTGAGGGCCACAGCACTGATAAGCAAACACCCAGGAGACTCGCTCTCCTAAAGATTTGCCCCCTTCTAAAACTGCCACATTGGAACCGGGCAACTCGCAGCTTGGGGTGATGAGCCACATCCAGGTCAGAGGAGGTTTGCCATCAAATAATGCTCATCTGCTGCATTCTCTGAGCCTTAGAGTTACTGTGCTAAGGGATTAACGGAGGAGTCCAATGACTCAGGCTCAGATACAGCCTTTCAACTTATGCCAGCTCGAGCCTGGACAACCCCTATTCCTGGTTGAAGGTCATAAATTGAAAAGCATGATAGGAAAGTTTCCAGTCTATTCTTGTTCATAAAAATCCCAAATCCTTCTGTCAGGTCCATAGTTATCACTTATTACATTTCAGACTTAAGGTCAAAACTAGGGGACATATGTCGGTGTGTAATTGTTAAGTGACTTTGGTTGTAAGCATAATGCTTACATCACGACTGTTCTCTGACTAGATATTGCTTTCCCAGCACATGATAGTTATAAAGGTGATGCTCTTCCCTTTTCTGGTGGCAAGAATCTGATGAATCACTTTTCTGTGTTGATCATTCCCTTTTCTATAATATCAATATTATAGAAACTAGTCTAATTCAGAACTCTGACTTTTCCTGTGTGTTTCTAGCATTCAGCTAGACATATTTTCGTATTTTAGGACTGTTTCCCCCTAGAATTAAAAGCTTCAAACTTCGTTTTCCCAATGTGCTTGTATATATTTATATTTGTTTCCGTTTACATTTGTTCTTTTCTAGGAAGCGTAGACTAGCCTCTTGTCTCCAGTCATCAGATGGTGCCAGACACAAGTCTCTGTGACACCTGGACATGAGCTTTATATCTCTTCCAGTTCTAATTAACACAATCAATGGCAATTTTATCCAGTATTCTTTAGTGGCAGAAAGAGCATTGTACCCCAAACCACGGAAGCATCAGCCTAGAAGCACTCTGTTGGCAGTCCCCAGCCTGTTATCTGCTGCCTTTAGGGTTTTCTCCTGGCTGTACCTCCTGTCTCCTACCCTCTCGGATTTGTCCATCAAAAGTATTAAGTTTCCTTTAGTTTGGAGCATATTCAGCAGAATGCATTTTTCCTCTTTGAAGCAGAGCTTGGGTTTGTACTCACTCCTTCCCCGTGCGTAGACTTTCAGAATGCAGTGCTCTTCTCTTTGGGACTACCTTCTTAAGGACACACCTCTGCTGCTGTCCCTTGCCACTCCAGTCTCTGGTCTCCCTGTCCCCCAGGACCATTGCTCTGCTTCCCCCCACAGTGGCAGCTCTGTCTCCATGGCATTTTGCATGTTATACAGTTAAACCTGAGCCTTCAAGAAGATCCCCTCCTATTTGGCTATTATAGTTTGCATTTAAAAACATTCATGAAATACAAAGTCTTGTGATTTACAAATAAAAGGCAGTGTGAACCATTGTCCTGAAGACACCTATCTGTCATGCTCTCTTGAGTCCCCAGCTGATCCTTGTTGCTGGCCAACCATATCTGATCTACCAGTGAACCTAGGCAGTTGTACGTGCAATTATAAACCTCAATAATAAAAACACCATAAAGAATCGGTGACAGGTTTCTTTAAATCATTACTGCAGAATATAATGCTATCATAAGTTAGAGTTGTAGTTGTCAAAACCAGCAGATTCAAGAGAGAACTCGATAGAATGATCTTAATTTGGAAAAACTCCTTGAATAGTAATTGTCATTCCCCCACACACACATATTTTATCCTTTGCGTTTTCACCTAATCTAATATAATACAATTATTAACCTTTTTTTTTGGTGTTATGTTTCTTTATTAGGAAGAGAGAAATAACAAAAAAAAATCAATTTGAAAACTCTAAACTGTCAAAAACATTCATATTACCATCCCTCTTACATGAAGTTAATATGCTAGGATACAAATTAAGGAAGAGTTCTATTATTTAAGTTCTCATATTTAACCCATTGATCAATTAAAAGAAGTTACTTAGTTGTAAATAACTATTGTTTCTTAGCTATGGATTTATCCTTTCAACTTTTTCTCTTTTTTTGTTTGCCTCACAAGTTATATTTCTATAATCCATTTTTAATGCTGTATACATATTTATGGAATAACATTTCACATTAACTCCATAGGATTAATTTGAAAACCATGTGTTATAATTCACTGGCACGTTAATATTATCCTTATGAATATGTTTCCTTAATTGAAATCTTTAATATTCTCCTCCCTCATCCACAGCTGACAGGTTGGAAATGAATCATATTACATTTGTACAGACAGAATCCAAACTTCAATGCTTTGTATCTACCATATCTCAGAATCATGTGATTCTAGTTTAAAAAACATTTAGTTTATATTTTTAGTATTTTGATCTGTAGGCTAAGTTGGAAGAAAGGACAAAACAGACATATGCAGGATACAGGAAGAATAGTTTGATTTACATCCTTGAGAAAATCGCTCAGCTGGAAAAGATGAAACACATATGGAATTGCTCCATGGATAAAGTATTTGCTCAGCACAGACAAACCTGGGGTTCAGTCCCCAGCTCTTTATAAACCAGGTATGGTGGCACATGCCTGTAATCCCAGCACCCAGCAGGCAGAGACAGGAGGATCATTCTCACTATGTAGAGAGCTTGGGGCCAGCTCCATAAAGGATAGATAGATAGATAGATAGATAGATAGATAGATAGATAGATAGAAAGAAAAAAAGATAGATAGATAGATAGATAGATAGATAGATAGATAGATAGATAGATAGATAGAAAAAAGATAGATAGATAGATAGATAGATAGATAGATAGATAGATAGATAGACAGATAACAAGACATCTGATTCCAAGGGTGCTTAAAAGAGCTAAGGCGTGCAGAGTACCTTGTAAGCAGAGACTATGTTGTACCTCAAATAGATGGTTTCTTTACTGGGTAACTACTTGATTTATTGTAATAGCTTTGTTGAAAATGTGGGTAAGGGTGCATAGAACACCATGTGGTGTGAAAGAGAAAAATGTAATTAGGAAACAAGTCCACGAGCTATAAAGTGTTCAGTAGACAAACACGAGGCAGCTCAGCACCAGGCATCGCTGGCTGGCGGTGGTCATGCGCTGTTTCATTTTTAAAACAGAATCAACTTTTATCTTTCTCAAGTCTAGCTGCAGAGTCCTTCCTATGGTCCCTTGCTCCCAGGAGCCTCTTTCCTAAAAACTGGGAGAGCAGCTAAGTGTTAGCTGTATGCAGTAAAAACAGCTGGAACAGGACACGCTTCCATGACGAAAACTCACGCTCCTGGGAGATGTTCACCTGTGTGACCAGGAGTAAGACGTTTCCATTTCTAAATTCTGAACCTTTCCCACAGAAGTCCCACGCTTTCTTAGGTCTGCTCAGTCAGGGAAGCTTCCTCTCCAGGAACAGCCCATACTAGCCTCAAACTCATGATCTTCCCATGCCCACCGCCTGCATCATTGGAACAAAAGTTTGGGCCATCTTGCCCAGAAAGAGGAGCTTCATGGAAACTGCAGAAGACTGTTTTAAAGGTTTTCCCAAAACAGGTTTTGGTTTTTTGTTTTAATTTTGGAGGTTTTCAGAGGAATGTCATAAGGTGTAGTTGGGGGTAAGGGAATGGCTGGGGAAGGGAAAGGCTGGTATTGTGGTCTGTGTTCAGTCCTCAAGAATGGTGCTGTGTTCCATGTGGACAGGCCCAGAAAGTAGAGCATCGTTGAGTCCCCTCAGGTCACAACCTGATGGGAAATCCCCTGCCTCGGCCTCTGAAAGGCTGCTTGTACTGGTGCTAAGAGCTAAGGCGTGCAGAGTACCTTGTAAGCAGAGACTATGTTGAACCTCAAATAGATGTTACTTCTTGTTTCTTTACTGGGTAACTACTTGATTTATTTTGTCCCTGGATTAAAAAGACTGCTCTACACGGAAGGCAATGGAGGAGAGACATTTTAATTTCTTCTCAGATCTAAAAGATCAAAAGAGTTCATTTGGTAAAATTCTTCCCGTGCAAACCTAAAGACCTGAGTTCAAGCCCCCAAACCTGTGTGCAGCAGCATACAATTATAATCTCAGCAGTGAAGAGTAGAGACAGGCAGATCCTGGAACCTGCCCATAGCTAGCAAATATGATGAGCTCCGGATTCAGTTCCCCAAAAATGAACTGACTGGCACCCAAGGTTGCCCTCTGTACCCCACGTGTATATATGCTTACACAGGTATATAGGAACTCACACAGATGCGCTCTCTCTCTCTCTCTCTCTCTCTCTCTCTCTCTCTCTCACACACACACACACACACACACACACACACACATCCATACACACCGACTCATAGACAAAATGCGCATAACTCAGATGGGCCATTACTAACCTCTTCCTTACCCTTTTCAGTGCATACATAATGGAACTTTGGCATCCTGGAAAGGCTGAAGTACTTTGCTGATATTTTCCTATTAGTTTGTGAATTAGGACAATTTTTATTATCAATTCATTGACCATTCAAGAAGTACAGGATTTGGAAAATAATATAGAAAGCAAGCTACGTATTGTGTGCTCATTAGCAGTGAAGCAGACAGAAAAGCTTTGTGTTCTGTAAGGCAGTGGGTGCATGAGCGTCTGTGCCCCTCTGCTGGACAATAGACAAGCAGACTGTGCGCCTTGAACTGCGGGCACCCAGGCACTGACAGTGAAGGAGCACAGACAGACTCGGAAGGAGTGCTGTCTGCAGAAAGCTCTGATGGCACTCTGTTGTCTGCTCGGAGACACATACGTCAATCATTCCATAATATTGTCAAACTACAGAGTAATTTCCCTTCAATGACTTTTAAGTTAGCTGTGCCTCTCCTATAAAAGGGAACTAAATAGCAGTTAATTTGTTCTTATTGTATGTCTTTCCTTTATTTGGTTAAAGCCGACACCCTCCAATCAACTCAATAGTCCTTTACCCCACCCCTGTAAGCTTTGTTTAGCTTTGTGGGTTGCGTATGTAGTTGGAAGGCCCCAGAACCTCAGGTAAATGAGATCATACAGTGTTATGTTCTTACACCTAACATTGTGTTTTAAATATTTGATTGTGTTATACATACGTTCTTATGACAATAATACTCATTGTCCAAACCTGAGGCTATTTATCATTTGTTGTTGATAAGCTGCTTCTTTGAATGAATTTCTACCACAAGTCTTTCTGTCCGCGTCATATCATTGATACCTTGGAGAGTGAGTGTCGTTGGATCCCGAGGTGCACATATGGGGAATCTTAGGAGAAACAGCTGTTGTCCCACCAACTGTGACTTCCTCTTCCATCATCTCCTCACCAACGTCTAGTGTTGCCCACCTTTTTCGTCTTAGTCATGTGTAGTGTGTGGCTTTGACATGTGTAGAATTATTCTAGGTTACTTCTATATTTTATGACATTTTAAATTACAAAATATAGACACTTCCCAAGCGTGTATGGATTCTCTCTCTCTTCATTGTTTTGCGTGAAGAAAAACACTAAAGACTATAGAGGCTGCAGATCAGGCACACCCCTACAGAGGGATGTGATGAAGAAGGAGCCTTGCTCAAGCGCTATGTGGACATATATGCTTTTGATCATCAGCTAAGGCGAGCATTCAGCGATTCATTAATTTGCAAAACATTTTATTTGTAATTGTCTCATAGCACCGTCTGGAATCATTCTACATCTATCCACATGTTCATTGTGTGTCTTTTAACATGAAAGCTGCTAGAAACATGTATGTTTCAGAGACCTGGATATGGTTACTCAACTGCTTTGATCAAGACTGAGGTCTAGATCGTGTGTGTGTGTGTGTGTGTGTGTGTGTGTGTGTGTGTGTGTGTGCATATGGCTAGTGGATAGCTTGTAGGGTGATTTGACTAAATACACAGAAGAGCTATGGCCTACTGTTTGGCTGCACTGTAAAACAATTTCAAAAGGCTCAGCCCTTTAATCCCAGCACTCTGGAGACAGAAGCAGGTGGGTCTCTGAGTTCCAGCTTAGCCTGGTCTATAGAGTGAATTCCAGGACAGCCAAGGGTACACAGAGAAGGCTTGTCTCCAGGAAAACAAAACAAAAAAGTCTTTATTATTATATGCTGGGATGCTCAAGCTCAGAAGTGGCCATTGCATTTCAGTTTCAATGAAATATCTCATACGTGGTATTTTAAACACAAATGTGCAGTATTATAAAGTTATGTCTTAAAGGCATGTCTCGCGTACAGATCATAGCTTACGTGAAAGCCACAATAGCTATAAATATGGACAAACACAAAAATCACACATTTATTTAAAATGTTGGGATTTTATGATTAGTTTTTCTAACCTGATTTTGTGGCTCTAGAATGTGAACTCTATAGATGACATTGTGTCACAGTGTTGAAATACTGGACACACCTTGAAGGCTTAGAGTATTTTAGTAGGGGCCGCTACCCCAGAATCGTTCAACTACCCAGTGGTTTCTATGTTAAAATGAGTCTGGCAGCTAGAGGCCCCTTCTGTCTGATATAGGAGGGAGCTTTCTCAGGTGTTCCCTGTGACTGTCTGTGTGTTGTTCTGCTTAGTCAGAATCATGAAGATGGCGAATCCTTAAAAGCAACCATTTTCCTTCTGAATGAAGTCATTTCACTTCCGTGATTCTGTGATTGTGAAAGATAAGAGTATCTCTGCATGAGGAGAGAAAACAAGTAAAAATGCCAATTAGGTGGTATTCTTTTTTATGGCTAAATATAATGGGACAAAAGAAGATATTGTTTTTGTTTTTATCCAATCTGGAATATTCTATTGATGTTGAGAAAGAGTGGTAAATGTTGCTTTGGGGGTCAATTCCCAGAAAGCTGGGGCCATCTTAAAGGATACTAGAGTACATATAAGGAAATTGGCATTGGGAACTAATCCCTTTCCTCCTTTAAAACAATCTTTAAAATTATAGATGCTATTGAATAAAAGCATATTTCTGACATTGGTGTAAGGAGGAGGAAAGTCCCCTAGTGACCTCCTTGAGGTCATTCTATATCTGCTCTTCCCTGTCATGATTACTGCGTTAGTCACCTTTTCTTAACTATTAAAACCTACCTGCAGTTAACAGCGTATGTGAGGAGAGGCGCGTTTGCGCTTCCAGCTTGTGGACTTTGGATCTGCAGTCACCTGGCTCCATTGCTCTGAGCCTGTCGTGGAGCATAGCACAGAAGCTGTTTACCCAGGGCAGAGTGCCTACCGCTGTGGAAGACTGGCCGTGTACGTGTGTGCGCACGTGTGTGTGCACGTGTGTCTCAATATGATAGCCAACCTAGGTCACAAGATGAGCTCGTCTGGGTGGTGGGAAGAGGAGTCAAAGCAGCACACAGAGCAGAAAGGTCATCATCCGGCGCCTGGGTGGAGGGGTTCGAGCCCCGGAGGCCAGTTACGAGAAGGCAGGGTCTCAACCTGGGCTGTGTGTGAATTTGGGGACTTAGTATCTATTCTTACTCTTGCATTTCAGTATTTTTAAGTCCTGAGTTCCAGGGGGCAGCAAAATGATTAAAGATTAAATTGATTAAAATAATTAAAGTATTAAAAGAAAAGACTTTTAAAGAAAAACCTTGATTTTGAGGAATGTCTGCAGGGAAATGAAACTGTAAGCTCTTCTTCCTCTTCCCTAATTTTTATTCTTGTGGATATATGAAATTAGTGTTCTAAATGTTCATATTTACCACTAGTATGAGGATACTTCTTTTGTCATCATTTGATTAATGATGTTAAATATCAATGAGCTTTTTGAACTAGAATAAAAATACAAGGATTATAATAACCTTGAAGATTTTAACACCTCAAGCTAAGGTACCTGTATGTGTCTTAAATCACAATAGAAAATGAGTTGAAAGATGATTCTTTGAGAATATAAATGGTATAAGTAAAATATTTACAGACAGTTTAAGTGCCACACTATAAATAGTAGCAATAAACAGGTGTCTCTTATATTAGTTCCCTTTCTCCCAAATATCTAACAAAAATCAGTTTAGGGAAGGAAAACTTAATGTGACTCACAGTTCTTGGGAAACAAGTTTATTGTTTTGGACAACCATCATAGCTGAAACCAATCATGATCACAGAGGCAAGAGGCTTCTTGTTCACATTTATTAGATCAAAAAGCAGAAAAATGGGGCTATTGGTGCTGAGCTGGCTTCTTCCATATTTATTTAGCCTTGGGGTTTGTACCACTTATATTTAGGACTGTTCTACCTCCCACCTCAGTCTGTCCTGTCTGGAAATGACTACCCAGACATGCCCAATAGAAACTTTTCTAGTGGCCTCAGTATTGCTTAATCCAGTCAAATTGACAATTCAAATTAAATATCCCTTCAACCTATCTATATAAAGCAGTGATACATGATGTTGGGAACCCTCCTAAAATTCAGGACTAAGGTACCATTGCGATTGTAGGACCGCAACTTAACATCATGGGCGCACTGGGCTCTGTTTGTTAGGAAACCTGAAGCTAACAGTGGGTTAGAGATCAGCTACCTGCATGGCCCTGTTGGACCACAGCAACTGCTCTCTGCCTGACCTAGAATGATCACCTGCTCTGGGCAAGGGCCTGACATGATATCCTTTCCTCTGATTTGTCACAATGCTAGGCCTCAGCACTGCCATCACACACGCACTTCCCTGAGCATCTCGGCACAGTGCTGTCCACTGGCTCAGCTGTTCTTGAGACGTGTTTATGCTTAGTTGATTTGACCTATGGCTGGTGTTCTGATGGTATTATATATGAGTGTATATTAGTTTGTAGATGTTACACGGGTATACCCTTTTCTTATTGTAACTGTAAGTTAATTTTTTTAAACAAGCCAACCAAAAGGTTAGCCTTGCCTCAAGCCCCGCCTTTGTTCAAAGGCTCTGAACCAGGAACATCACATACTTTCCTCCTCTGTGCTCAGTACTGTTCTGCTATCTATCTGCTTCTCCTCCCCCATCACAGTTCAGGTACCCTGAAGGCAGGGAGGAAGCATGCTTTGCAGTTTTTGAAAGGTATACAAAATGACACAATCTAGGAGGTCATCTGTCAAAGGTTATTTAGACATTAACCTATCATAGCATAATTACTGCTGGTAGGTTGCCCAGTTCCTGGTAACAGCCCTGTGCTGTTGAGAGACCTTTGACAGTTGTATTTGGGAAACTGTCTAAATGTCAGCTGTTTTACTTTTTAAAGGCTTTATTAAAATTTCCTGTTACCCTTATCTCTCACTCTCCCTGAAGCCACAGCCCCAGAAGCCTCATTCCTTGGCCTGTACCCCACATTAACATTTTATGGACTTAGTCATACCTTATACCCTGACCAGCAACCTTGGTCAGGCGGCAGCAGGAGCAGGGTATTTTTTTGAGTTGTATCCTATGCATTTCAACTATATACACCACACAAGTATTGTATATAGCATTAGAGCTTTACTTTTAATTCCTTTTTATGTTATGCTGTTATTTATAATAATGTTTTTTTGATTTCTTTATTGAAAATAGATTCTTCTCTCATGAAATACATCCTGACCACAGTTTTCCCTGCCTTCACTCCTCCCAGAACTCCCTGACCTCCTTCTCTCCCAGATCTACTTCCCTCTATGCCCTCTTTAGGAAAGAGCAGGCCTCTGAGAGACAACAGCCAAACAGGACAAAACGAGACACAATAAGACAAGGCAAACACCTTCATATTGAGACTGTATGAGGCAACCCAGTAGGAGGAAAGGAGTCTTAACAACAGGCCGAAGAGTCAGAGATACACCTGCTCCCACTCCTAGGAGTCCCACAAAAACACTAAGCTATCAGCCAGAACATAGATAGCAATGATGATTTTAGCAATTTTTAATATGACGTTTTGTATTTTGCTTCTTAAAGTGACACCATATAAAGCAACAAGTATTTGTATTTGATGGCTTGTAAACCCTACCAGGCTCAGTTTACTTACAGAATTCTGAGAGGTGAATCAGAGATGTGTAACCGTTTCTTAGAGTACTGGGAAGGCGGGTGAATCAATATGCACGAAGTGCCTGAGTTCTATGGCGTACGGTTTGTAAGCTGTACCCAAAGGTCGTGGCCATGGGATCCAGGAAAGACCATAAGAAAGCGACAGATCTGAAAAGCTAAACATTTAAGTGCTAAATGTGATTGAAAGTATATTACGGAAAACTAAGGCGAGTCCAAAATTTAAATTCACTCTATATAAAAGCGAAGTTAAGAGCTAGTGATGCCTGCTCATTAGTAAAATTATTTAAGAGGTATGAACTTGAAGAAACTGAAGATCATTTATATTGACATGAAAGATCAAAGGAGATAAGGTTAGCCTGCTGTCCCTGCTGCGTGTAAATAGTGGTCAGAACTGAGCGGGAGCTAAGCCTCGCACACAAGAGTCAGGCTCCATGATTCACGGTCAGTAGGATGCTGAAATAGTAATTGTAAGAGGAAGAGATGTGAATCCCCAAAGCAATATCAACAAACATATATTTTAAATGCCTTATAAGACAGTCTTCTAAAAGATGTTTTATTTTCATCTCCTAACATTTATACATAGTTATGTGTTTGGAAAATATCACATTAGAAGATTAGGATGTTTTCTGTAAGTTTTTTTTTTCTTATATAGCAAACTACCAATTTTTACCACAAATGTTTAAGTGGTAAAGAGTTTTGTAGGGAGCTGGTTGAGTACTTGTGCTCGTACAAGGCCCAGGTTCGGTTTCCAGGACCCGTATGGTAGCTCACAGCCACTTATACCTATAGTTCTGACTTCCCCTGGCACCAGGCATGTACACGTGGTTCATGCAAACACACGTTTGCAGACCTAATTTTAGCAGCACATACATGCATGCAGGTGCTCATATATAAAAATTCAAAAAATGTTAAGACATTCTTAAGAGTAGTCAGGAAAAACAATTCTAAATATATTCTAGCTATAGGTTAACAATTAATAAATTGAAAAATCACAGCTCCAGATGCTTAAGTAGTGTGGGTAGTTTACTTTAACCATATATGGAATGCATGCATTGTTTGTGTGCTAAAAGTGCTAATTTACTTGATGCATAAATGCATATGCATGGAATGCATAGGTGGACAGTGCAGAAGACAGGCGTGTACACCATGGTAAATAGAAAGAAATGGAAGGAAACAGAAAATAGAAAGATTTTTATAAAAAAAACATTGAGTTACTCATTCCAGTCAGTGATTATGAAAACTGAAAATGTTTTGAAATTACAGAACAGGGAGAATGGTCGACACCTCTTTAAAATGATGAATCTCAAAGCACACAAAATACTGCATTCAGACAAGGCAAGCATAGAATAATCCTAAAAAAGCAGTGGTCATCAGAACTCTTTCGCTCTAGAGCTGGCATCTTTGAGATGGATATGTAGGTTCACACATGGAAGTTAGGCGATTATTGGCGTTCAGAGAATATTGACCATTTTATATATCCATAGCCTCAAGCCTGGGAAGACATGGGACAAGATTGGGGCTTGTTTTAAATATATGTGAGAGGTTTTATTACGTTGTTTTTACTGGGCCCAGATGGTAAATGGTGATAATTATTTTGGCTGCAAAGTTGGTCATTAATGGCCACATCGTAAATTGCCCCTAAATCTCAGTGGGTCAAAACATTCTCTCATAATCTCTATGCCGGAGGAGCCTGGGTCCTGTTCTTCAGGATTTTCTAGAAGCTGAATTGTGCCCTTTCCTATCATCAGACTCAATGCTGAATTCTGATTCCCAGGGCCATGCCACTGTGCAGGGAGATATTACTAAGCCGAAATGAAACCTTAGCCATCACCCAATATGGCTGTTGCTGCTGTAGGGCAAGGGAGTGCAAACACAGACACACATTCTCTGTGCACAGAGGAGAGGTCATGTGAATGCACAGAGGAGATGGCCATCTATCTGCAAGAGACAGGAAACGATGCCCCGGTCCAGTGTGCTAATATTCTGACCTTGAACTCTGAAAACCCCGCCTGTGATATGAGCAAGTTTGCAGACCTAAGTTTAGCAGCCTTAGCAAAATCGTTCAGGGTCCAAGCAGGCTTCGGAGCTCTGCATGCACTAGGAAAGCTGTGTCTCCAGCCTTGCTCTCCTGGCGGCTCACCTCCTGGCGGCTCACAGTGGCGGGTCTGGGTCTCTCACAGGGCTCAGTTCTCATACACCCTGAGGGCAGCTCCTGGTCACAGGACAAAGCCTTTTGACAGAACAGCAAGTTGAGGAGGAGGTGGGGGGAGAGGAGGAGGAGCCCAGAAGTTACATTCTTGCACTTTTTTTTTTTTTGGTGGCAAACAGCAATCACTTCATTCTCCCTGTTTTTTGTTGGTTACAAGTGAGTCTTTCTGGCCAGCCCCAACACTTACGAACTTATGTTTTTCTTTATGAACTACTTAGTCTGAGATAATTTCTTATAGCAGCCTGAATGACTAAGACACTGTGTTCTTTATGCTTGCTAATGAGTCATTTTGATATTCAATTTTATAATTAGATTATGAAATTTTAAGTAGCATGCTATAGTTCAATTTTCCTTACAAAAATATCAAATATGTAAAATATCAAGAGAAATATATAATGCACTCATCATTAAGATCTTAGCGATTGTTCCCAGTCATTTAGATCATCTTTAGATTTTGCCTGCAAATGGTAAAATTATATACATTATTTCTAACACAGAGAACTTTCCGAAGATATTTGTCGTGTGTACATGTTTATGTCTCTGTGCATGTGGTGTAGGGTACATGCACATGAGTGGAGTAGCATGCGACACCAGAAGAGGGCTGGGGCTGAAGGTTCAGGTGGTTATGAGGCAACTGCGATGGGTGCTGGGAACTCAGGTCCTCTGGAGAAGCAGCAGGTGCTCTTAACCGGGGAACTGTCTCTGCAGCCCCTAGATTATACACCTAATGATCATAGCTCTTCCTTCTTTTAAAATGCATATTTTACCACATAACGTATTGCCAGTAATAACAGTGAAACTACCAATTAATTGCACACCCAATTCATATTTAAATATCTTTAACTATTGCAAGCACAATTCTGTATAGCTACTTGCTAAAACCAGGATCTGGACAAGAACTGTGTCTCCCGGGTCCCCATGTCTCAGATGATGTCCCCGCTTTGGGAGTCCCTTCCAGCTCGTTTCTTAGTCCCCCGTGTCCACTCACTTAGGACATGCTAAGCTTAGCTCGCCGCTGCGTGTGTCGCTAAGAACTTATCTCAAATGGCTACGGAGGGGTTTGTCCTGTTTTGTTTTTTCCCTCTAAGCCTTCATTCAGCACTAAAAGTCATTTATTCACAGAAGGTTGACCTGGAAGCCCAGTGTATTGAGCAGAAGGCATCAAACAACTCAGGAGAGACCTGTGCTCTGACTTGGGATGGCTGACTGGCCGTTCCCCTCCCCCCCCATGCCAGCCCTCCGTGCTCCCAGCCACCTCCCCAGATGAACTCCTGTCTTTTACACAAAGTGAATTAAACTCTTGTAAACCATACATGGTGAAGGCTGCAAGGCACAGTATGAAAGGAAAGAAGGGAGCAGACTGACTACAGGAAAGCAAAGTAGCTGGGCAGGATTCAAGTCTCCTGTGTCAGCTGCCCCAGAGTAACTGTGTGCTCAGTGCAGGGGCGAGGACAAGGCAGCCTAGGGGACACTGTCTGCCATTCACATCATTTCTACCAGGATGACAGCTCTGTGTGGGCAGACCGTCCAATTTGTCGACCCAGTGCAGACGACAACGGCTGCAGGCAGGCAGGCTGGATTAGTGCTGATGGAAGGAGACCCTGGGTGAGCATGGTCTCCTGGCGCATGCCCACTGTGTTCTGCATTTATGCATTCATTACTCCATCCTTGGGAGGGTGAATACTCTCTCTCGTCACCATCTCATCTAGAAAGACAATGAGCTCAGAGCACTGGAGTCAGTTTCAAAATATTCAAAACATGACTCAGCAAGTTCTGGGATTCACCTGCCCTGTGCAGTGGTGTTAATGGGACTCACAATAGCCGTGCATAATAAGAACCAGCCTTTATTTTTTTTTTCTCAGTGTTATTTACAGGCTACTTTGTATGGAACTGGTTGTATGGAAGTCATTCTGGTTCCCTGGTTTCCTTTAAGGAAATTGTAGCCAGTGTGTCCCTATCGTTCACCATAAAGCTAATGAATCACACAAATCTTAGGAATATTTTTAGTAATAAAACTTCAAGTTCCTCCCCGGGGGATTTATTATTACAATGTTAAGAATTCATTTGGTACTTAATTTTTTTCCCTTTATCTGACACGAAGAACTTCTGGATGATACTTTTTGTACATGTTATTCTGTGTATGTAATATTACTTAGGTTGAGTTATGTAACTATAGAAAAGTTTATACTTTTCTAGGGGTTCCCATTGATGACTATTTATATTACACACTGAAGGAGGTATATGTGAAGTATTGCATGCCCGGGATAAATCTCATAATGAATGAAAATGAAAATAATACAGTCCCTAATTGTTTTATCAAATAGTCTTATTTTAATGGTGTTTGTTATCACAGAATTTGAGGTGGTTTTCTTTTTTTTTTTTTTAAGTATAGTAATTTTATAGGAAAACTTTGACAGTCCAGGGTGTCAATTTCACATCAGCCCACACATGGTATTCGCTAAAGTGTTCTTCCAAAAATAAATGAGTAGGCCGGCATTGTGTTTTAAACATCAAGATAATTTTGGTTAATTATATAAATCTAAAAGCCACGAGCAAGGCAGCAATCCCATCTTGCTCGATGGTGATCAGGCCGATTGTGAGACAGCTCGCTGAATGATGCACACCAGGCTAACGACCTGAGTGCATTGTGCTCCAGAGGACAGTGGCTGGCAGCACATCAGGAGGCCTCCCCGGGCTTTAATAAGGGGCTTGGGAATTGCGAAGAGGGCACAAAGTTAGAAACAGTAGTAACTGCTCTGATCAGAATTCAAAAACATGAGAAGAAAAAAACCACATGGTTGCCATGCCTAGCTGGAAACTCTGCTAACTGAGGTGGGGGGCCGGGCAGGCAGTCCTATATTCCTCCTCATCTCTAGTTTTTGTTTAAATAAAGGGTGAGCTCTGTCACGTGGGACTTCCATTGAAAACACTGGAAATCAGTATTCTAAAACCAATGAACAGGAAATAGAGACCCAGAGTGAGAACGTGCTTCATCAGTAGAGTTAGAGACGATGATGACTCGTCATTCAGGAAGAATGCAGACACCGTTTGTGCATGATTCTGAAGGCATAACAGGCAGAATTATGTTTTGAGATCTTCGCTGTTACTGAATTTAATTGCTGCGCTTATGTTGAGGTCTGTAAAAGAAGAGACTGGGTTTACTAAAATCCTGCTCGGATTGCGTTTAGATGCCGTTCGCCCTGCATCCCTGTCAGGTCTAAACCCTGCTTCTGTTGCTGGTGAGGAAGCTTCCTGTTGGCATTGCATGGCTGGCTTATCCTGGTTGATCTGATCTGTGGTTGTCTGTTTGCTCAGGAGATGTGAGCATGTCCGTCACTGACAGGACCATGAGTGAATGAGTACGTTCAGGTGCTTTGGCATAATGGAATACTAACTTTTAGCAAATCTCCTTGTTTTCAGCGATGACAGGCGCCTTGTGTAATTTTGGGTGCCCCACATGTGGGCTTGCCATACTGCCGCTGCCAATCGTGCACACTTTCCCAGGCATCTCTGCCGAGCCTGGAGCCTGGCTCCCCAACACTTCCGGTTAATGAGCTACTTGCAAAATAAACAGTACATAAGATCTTCTCCTTTTAAAATATACCATCAAATTTTTCTTTAAATAAAAGGACTATGTGGATAAAGTCTATTAAAAATGTAGCTACTGTGCTGTACTGCATATATTAAATAGAGCCCTGAGAGAAATCTTCACAAGAAAGCATTAGTATTTGAAAAAAAAAAAAAAACATAGACCTGGCTAGGGGAGGGGTGTCCTTTTGTCACATCATCATCTGGAGGGTGGTGAAGTGCTTGTGTGTGCCATGGAGAGAGCTTGTCTCCTTACATCAGAGGATATTCTTACAGGATTACCACATGGTCTAGGGTACTGTATTCAAAAGACATTCTATCTAGGCCCTGTCCGGCCTTCAGTTGCCTCTTCAGTGCTCTATAATCTAGAAAAGTTCTGCAGAATTCCCAAGCTTTCCTTCACACCAGGAGACAGAAGCTTGATACACAAATCCCTTATTATGGTATCCAGAAAGGAGGCAGAGAATGGGCTTCCAACCCCACAAAGGCAAGCTTGGAGCCCCCGCTAGTCCCTGGCCAGCTGCTAGGAGGAGCAGTAGTTTCTGAGTCTGAGTTGATCATCTATCAAATGGGAACAGTGATTACAGGAAGAGGAACTGTTCTCAGGATCAGATTATATAATACATTTAGAGCCCCTAGGCCCTTAAGACCTTTAAGGTCCATCCATGTGATGTCCTTCCTGTCTCCTCAGAGCTCAAAGGGTTTACACTGTAGCCTGGGGTTTTCAGTACCACAGCCCAGTGGGAGGCTTGCTAGAGTACTGCATCTCAGTGTAAGAGAGGCACAGAACCTTCTACCTCCCCATGGGTAAGTAGGTTAGAGTTTTATGTTGAAAACTCTGAAAATAACCTGAATGCATGAATCCACGCAGCTGACTTAAGAGAGGAAAGCAAGCTTGGACATACAGCTCAAGTACACTTGTACCCTTTAGAGGACCTGGGATTGGTTCCCAGAACCTACAGAACAGCCCACAGCCAACTGTGACTCCAGGGCATCCAGCGGCCTGTTCTGGAATTTAAAGGCACCTCCATACGTGTGGATTCATTTGCATGGACATGCAAAAATAAATGTTAAAAGAAAAAGAGAAAGAATAGGGAGGGAGGACAGAAGGATTTTATGGCTGGGAGTGAAGGCAGTGGGTATCACTGCCCATGGAGTCAGTGCTCACACTGCACTCTCCCCTCCTTAGAGCTGAGCACTCTCTCCTTCCCTCCTGAGGCTCACTCAACAGAGCTATGCACTCCAGCAGCACATGTATTGAGTGTTAATATTAATTTATTGCAGCCCTAAAGATTAGGAAGCCAGCCCTTTACTCTCAAGGAATTGATAGGCGTGTAGGGCTATATCTGGACACGGGAAGTAGAGGTGTGTCTAGTCCGCCCTTCCCAGTGATTCATGAATGTGCCACTCCTCCCTGCTCTGTCTTTCCGCACTTCACCGAAGCCTTGCTGCTTCCATTGGATGATGTCCAATGGAAGGCCAGAAAGTGCGTCCTGGTGAGATGGTAATAAGAATGGGAACCCTTCGGTTCCTCAGAAAACTGGGCATGTCACTTCCTGAGGACCCTGTTATACCACTCCTGGGCATATATCCAGAGGATTCTTCAGCATGCAATAAGGACACATGCTCCACTATGTTCATAGCAGCCCTATTTGTAGTAGCCAGAAGCTGGAAAGAACCCAGTTGTCCTTCAACAGAGGAATGGATACAAAAAATGTGGTATATTTACACAATGGAGTACTATTCAGCCATTAGAAACAATGAATTCATGAAATTCTTAGACAAATGGATGAAGCTGGAGAACATCATACTAAGTGAGGTAACCCAGTCTCAAAAGATCAATCATGGTATGCACTCACTAATAAGTGGATATTAGCCTAGAAACTTGGAATACCCAGGACATAATCCACAAATTAAATGATGTCCAAAAAGAATGGAGGAGTGGCCCCTGGTTCTGGAAAGACTCAGTGCAAGAGTATAGGGGAATTCCAGAACAGGGAAGTGGAAAGGGGTGGATGGAAGAATAGGGGGACAGAAGAGGGCTTATGGGACTTGCGGGGAGTGGGGACCCAGAAAAGGGGAGATCATTTGCAATGTAAATTAAAAAAAAAGTTCTTGAAAAAAAAAAGAATAGAAACCCTTGGAAACAGTGCAGAGGTCACTCGCATGGGCGGAGAGAGTAAGGCTAGAAGCAGCCTCTACCTCAGTCACCGCCACTGTAATGGAAGTTAATATTCCTTTGAATTTCTTTGTGATTTTTAAAACTAACTCCATGGGTTTGCTTCTATTTTTAAATTGTGTGTTTAGATGATCTATCTGTGAGTGTAGGCGTGCCTCCATGCCATGGGGAGGTCAGAGGACAACCTTGGGTGAGTCTTCACCGACCATGTTATTTGAGACAGGATCTCTTGTAGCCACGGCAGTGCCAGGGTACCTGGCCCACAAGCTTCCAAGGGTCGCTTGCATCTGCAACCCGTGGTGCACACACTAGGATTACAGACGTGCACACTCTACCGTTCCAGGCTTTACATGGTCTCCGGGGATTTGAACTCAGGCTCTCTTGTTTGCACAGCAAATACTTTATCACCCGAGCTACCTCCCTCCGCACTTCTTTTGAATTTCTATCCAACTATTGCTCAGTGTCAAATAACGATTTTCCAGAAACTGATGGAATTCATTATAAACTAATGAACTAAGTTATTGTGTAAGCAGAACTCGTAAATTAACCAAGAATTGAATTATAGAGTACTGGTTTTATTGTATGAATTGCATAAAATGTGGTGTTTTTCCTAGAAGATCCCAAAAGTGGAGAGAAAACTTAGATATTCCTTTTCCCCATAGAGTTAATGTCTTCGACGGTGTCTGGGCAGAGCGTGGAGGAAGCACAGTTAGGTTGGATGCGGTAATTCCTCCTCATTGTCCAGTCACTCAGGATTCCATGTGCTATGCCTTCAGCAGTTCAGTGGGGAATCCACAGAGAGCTGCCCGCTTTGGTGCCAGCCTGCGTTTCTGTTACTGTGGGTCCTCTGAGGAAATATCCATTGGCATGCCAAGGGAATGCTGTAAATCCCGAGGATTTTAAGCCAGTGTCTTATTTGAAAGCTCCGTGCTGTGATTGATGTAGAGGTGAGGTTGACCAGTGTGGAGAGCTGGCTCGAGTGCGGCCACTATCTGTCCTGTCCCTTCATTTCCGATCCAACAGCTAATGTTGCCTTATGTAATCATTCTCCTGAGAGATATTGCTGGTTTGTTTTTTTTTTTTTTTACTTTGTTATTTACTTACTGTTCTTCATTTTCACATTCCTTATGACCCTGCTTCCTGCCCTTAAAACCAGTCATTTTACTTTAAGTTGTTATATATTTGGATTTGTATTGCACAGATTATATAAAATGGCATTTCCTTGTAGCTTACGATGATTTTTCTCCTCCATTTTTTTTCCATTCTAACTTCATCTCTTATTTCCTTGCCATTTCTCCTGCCCGTTTCCCAGCACAGCCCTGTCTCCTTCCGGGTCTCACAGTCCTGCTCTTCCGGTTCTGCTCTTCCGGTTAGGGTTGTACCCAGTGCTGGCCTCATCCTTCTTAGGTCACTTCCTGTGGCCTTCTTTTTCTCCTCCTGTGGGTCTGGTTGTTGGTTCTTGCCTACATTTGTCACAACACTTGGTATTAGTTTAGAGTGCTCTTGACAAATCAGTTATAGGCAACACCGACAGTCTCCTTGGCTGGTGCACATGTGTGCAGGTGCCAGTGTGCAAACACAGATTCAGTGTGTCACTTTTCTGCCTATTGTTACATCTTCCCAGTAGAGAGGCGGTCCTGCAGATTTTACCGGCTCATGGGTGTTTGCTGAAGGCCTGACCTGTTCACTTTTCTGCTTTTCGCCCTATGACCTCTACTCTTAGACTGTAGGGCTTATTGAGCTTACCTATGGCTTTTATCCTAAACAGATTTCCTTTTAATAGCCCCAAGGAATAAATTGACTTTATTTTTAATTATTATTTAAGCTTACCACATAGTAAGCAGGCAATCAAAAAGAAATATTAAGGAAAAAAATAATGAAAGCCTTCTGGTGTATCTGACATGTATTTCAAGACCAGTCTCAGATTATCACTGCCTGTCAAATGAGTCGATTCCTTATATGTTATTCTATGACATTATCCCTGCATGGAAAACCAGCACGCACAAATACTTTGTGTCATTACTTACATGTCTTATTCTGGGTTTAGCTGTGTTTGTGTCTCTTTATGAGTTCCTTGGTATAATTAGGTATTTCCTACTATCTTCAGGCTATCCTACCATATCCTTATGGAAAATGGACAGGTGGTTATTGAATATTTACTAGAATGAATGGAAAGGTCTAATAAATGTTAAAAATAAAAATCAGGGAAGTTGATGTTGAGCTAGATAATCATATAAGGTGAAAGAGACAAAATCAGAGCAAAAACCAAACCTTAAGACAACCAGGTGCAGTGAGGCACAACTCAGAAAACATTGGGTTATTTTTTTTTTAACTTTCAAAAATATGTAATGAGACTCTAAATACATGGCAATTGAATTTTCTTAATATTGACTCATGCCTGAAATTCCGCAACTAGACATAGACTACTCATTCTGGTTTTGTTCTACAGAAGATATATCATTGTACTAGGAACACAGTACTGTTGTATGTTCTCAGTGGTGTTCCGAATGACTTGAAGATTTCCTTGAAGTCAACTGTGCTTCGTGCTGAGATGGCAGCGTTTGTATGTAATACACATGTCAGCTTTGGGGGAATTAGGACGTTCTTCCTAATCCCTCCGCACTTCCCCCCATCAGTTGGTGCCCCTTCTCCACCTCGTCTTTGCTGAAGGCCATGACCAGAACAAGGGGACTTCAGAGAAAGCAAAGGGGAGGGAAGGTTTACAACACCTTGAAACTGGAAAGCTGGAAGACAAGAAACACTGAAGTATCAGAAAAAATGAAGGCCATGACAGATGCTGAGTGAAGCTCTCAGACATGCTATCGCAGATGCCTAATCTCCGTCCCAAGTCACAGCCATCGCCCGAGGCTTGAGTTTTCTTTCTGTCCAATGTGTGCTCCAGCTAAACAGTATTGCTTTCTCAAACTAACAGTCCTAGCAAAGCAGTAAGGGCCTAGGGAGACTGTGCAGTGCTACAGTGCTTAGGAAGTAAGCATAAGAAACCTGGATTCGGGTCCCTGGCAGACATGTAAAAGTGTCTACAACACTTGCACCGGGGGTTGGGCAGATACCTGTGTAAGACAGGCAGATTCAACCAGTGTAGTTTAAATGGAACGCCTTAGGATCTGAGGGGGGGAGGGAAAGGGAGGGAAAAGAGGAAGGGGAGAGAGAGAGAGAGAGAGAGAGAGAGAGAGAGAGAAGCCAGCCCAATTGAACAAGACACCCAACTTCAACGTGTGACCTCCACACTTGCATGCAGAGGCAAGCACACTGGCACACACATATGTGCACATACACACAGCACATATATCATTTGTTTAGATTAGCATATACCTGAGGAGGTCGCTCAGGTGCTTGCTAGCATGCAGTAAGCAGTGGGTTCCCCAGGGAGTGATGCAGGCTGTAAACAGGGTTTTTACTTCTTGGGATACTAAGGCAGGTGACCCTGGCTAGCCTGCCCAACCCTTGATCTTCTTGTGTAGTCTGGGTATTTTTCTGTTTCACTTGACATTCCTCTTCATACTGCTCATAGCTTCCTTCCCAGTTATTCCTTCCAGGTAACTATGTTTATAAACTGAAAAACTACACAACAAACAATTTTTATTTCTCAAGGGAAATAAAATTCCATTAACTGATGGTAGTTAGCAAAAAGTGCACTTCAGGAAAAAAAAATGAGGGTACATTATACTTTAAAATTTTCTTCAGACAGTTATTGAAAACCAGATATTTTTTTCTCCCATGAGAACCCAGTGAAATTCAGTTAAAGGTTAGTCTTATCTGGTGTGATGAGGGTTATATTTTCCTGCACTAAACAGATTGGAAGCCATCTAAAGTGACTGCTTTATAGGATGCAGTATAGGAATGCAGAAAACAGTTCATTTCCGCAGGGTAATGCCCTCCCTCTGCATCAAGGATACTTGGTGTCCTCTGTGTTGATAGGTGAGTTTATTATTGCACACACTCCTTTCTTTAAAGATGCATTTTATTATTAAGGTGTGTGCATGTGAGTGTTTTACACCTGGACGTCTGGACCCTGAAGCAATGCTGAGCTGCTGTATTGGACCTGGGATTCAAACCCATGTTCTTGCATGAATAAGACACACTTTTTGATTGACCTATGAACTTGAGGACTTGAGACCTGACTTTGCTAATATTTTAATTTTGAATGGCTAACCATGAATTTTTAGTCTCTTGTTTTTTCCCCCTCCCTAAGTCTGGCATAAAATGTTCTGTTTCTTTTGTTTTTTCAACGCTAGTACAACCATTTTTACTCAACAACTAGTGAAATTACGAAACATTTAAGGTTAAAACTACAAGAGAATTAAATATTAGGGACATATAAAGTTATGATCTGAAAGAAAGTCCATGAGTGGGAAAGCCTGGTCTGCATGTCACCTGTGATGGGGATCCCAAGTGGAGCATCTCCGTGTGTTGACTGGCACGGAAATCTGTCATGTTTCATGAGAAATCTCTCAGAAATCATCTAAATCCTACCTTCTAATATTATTAGAAATAGAACTGAGGTAGAGAGAGGTCACATAATTTGACTAAGGTTACCTAACCCAGTCAATGAGCAGAATAGTTGGGATCATAAAGCTACGGATTCTGCCCCCAGTAATTTTGATAAATGCTGCCCCATAATGCCCCTTCAGTTGTAGAGAGCTGGTAGTGTACAATGTAAAAGTTGAATTTGCAAACAATTTTGCCCTTAAATAATAGCAGGGTCTCATGGATCCCAGGATGTTCCAAAGTGTGATATGTAGTTGAGGATAGCCGTAACCTTCTGATCCTCAAGATTCCTCTTCCCCAGCACTAGCCTTGCAGACATAAAAGACACGTTCCTGGTAGAGATGGCTCTCTCAATAACTGGAAGGCATGCCATTGAAGATGCTGCTTATCTAGGGCTCTGCTTTCCACAAAGCTCTGTTCTGTTCAGTCATATGTTACTTTGCCTTACAGAAACAAATTTCCAAAAATGTATCACCAACTTGTTAGCTTGGAAATCGCCTACTCTACGAGTCAAGGAATCAGTCTAAATTTTAATTGTTCTTCTGACAATATTTGAACTCAAATTTCAATGGTTTCAAGGCTAGAACATAAAAGGAGTGTGTGTCTCTTACCCTTTTCATTGCTGAGAAAAAAATTCATGGCCAAAGCCACTTCAACAAGGATGGGTTTACCTCAGCTCGCAGCCTGAGGAGGATAGTCCGTGGTAGCAGGGAAGGCGTGACAGCAGGAGAAAGAGAAAGTTCATCAAATCCATCTGCAGTCAGGAAGGAGAGTGATGGATGTGTTTACCTTGCTTGCTCCTTTGTATTCAATTTAGTTCCCCAGCCTGTGGGAAGGTGTCACCCACTCTAAGGATGTGTTTCCTTCAAAATTTTCCTTTTAAAATATTTCCTTAATGGAGGGCTGGGGAGATAGCTCAGTCAGTAAGAGCTCTGGCTCTGCAGGCATGAGGACCTAAACTTGAATCCTTAACAACATATTATTTTTAAAAATGGGCATGGCTGCATGTTCCAGTAACCCCGGCACTGTGGGAAGGAGACAGATTCCGGGAGCTCCCTGGCTAGCCTAGCCAAAGTAATGTAATGAGCTTCCCATTCACTGGCAGACCCTGTCTAAAGAGAAAAGGCAAAAAACAACAGAGGAGATACCTGATCTTTGACTCTGGTTTTCAAATGTGGGGGCCCATCATGTGCATGCAACACAAAGAGTTATGCACACACTCATACACACACACACATGCGCACACACACACACACACACACACACACACACACACAAACGCACATACCACGCTGTCCTGAATCATCTGATTAGTAGCCTAGAGTTCCATCTTGGAATCTACAGACATATTTCATTCCTCTTAGAGAATGTACCTTGACTCCTCCAAAGGTAAAAGGTCACCCATGATGTGGGCATACTCATGTTAGGTCATCTTGGAAAGGAGAGCCCCACTCACTTCTTGTCAAGAGTGGCCTTCATGGCTTTTTGTTGGTGTGATGATGGTGACTATTCTTGCTGCAACTGCCAACTGTACAAGGTTTCTGTGGTGAGTGCTGAGCTAGGGTGGCCCAGGAGGGAACAGTCAGCTGGGGGTGTCGACATTTGGGCGCTATTTGTAAAGCTTTTATTTCCTGATGTTCACTTCAGCTTTACAATGCAGATAAGAGGCATATGTGATTTTGATGCAGATGACTTCATTGGACATTTGAAGAGCTTACCATCATATTGAAAATTACACAAAATTTTATATGTCTATGAGGACCATAGCCATGATGCTTTGAGAGGAGGTGATTTTCTGTGTGGCAATGATTCATGTTGTTTTATAGTCTCCTAATGTCCTCTCTGGGTATTTGCTATATTAGTATTACAAAAGAACAGAATTCAACTTTTGTGAGATGAAATTTCAGCTTCAATTTTTGAGACAGTTTTGATCTATAGGATATTGTACAAATAGGTACCAAAAATAAAGTACTAAGAAGATATTGATGGTCAAGTTGTAACTAATTGTCTGGTATCGTGTGTGTGTGTGTGTGTGTGTGTGTGTGTGTGTGTGTGTGTGTGAAAGAGAGAGAGAGAGAGAGAGACAGACAGACAGACAGACAGAGTTTGTGAGTGAGTGTGTGTATGTATATGTTTGTATGTGTGACTGTGTGTATGTGTATGTGTTTATGTGTGTGTATATATGCATGAGTGTATCTGAGTGTATGTTCTAGAGAGTGGTACAGAAAAGATGATTCATGCAGATTTCAGTTCCTTTTTTTGATTAGAAGTTTGCCTCTCACAAACAAGTGAAATTTATGTTGTTAGGCCACTAAAGGCACAGAGATTCTAGCTGTCTAAATTACCCAAGCATGGTAATCAGGTGCTTGGACTAGAGCAGAGTGGGAAACAGAATCATCTCAGGTCTATTGTGTTCTAACATAGCATGAGGGCAAAATGGTGGAATCGTGGTCTTACCTTGTCTCCTGAATGGGCTGTTGTGGGGGGCACACCTCTGAAAGCTGGGAGTTGGCTTCCTGGGAAGAGCCACCACTAACTGTGGGACAGGGGAGTTCCCCACACCCACCTGCTGTCATATAGCTCTGATGGCTGGGCAAGTTCCATTCTGTAGCTTCTCTTACAGGACAATAGTATTTTGATGGATTCTGGAGCTGTATCTTTGCACAGGAGAAATCGCTGTCTCTGTGTCACTACTGTACTATTATTGTTTAGTTCTTCTAATTTTTTTAGCTCCATATAACCTTTGAATAAAAATTCTCCTGTCTTTGATCTTTCATTCATATTTTCGGTAAACTTCTTGCTCTACTAACTGGTAAATGCTGAGACCCAGCACAGAAGAGATGCAGGCCTTTCAGGGACACCAGTAAATGAGAGCCAGTCAATAGGACCCTTCAATCACTGTTCCTTGCATGCAGAATTTTAGTATGTAGTTGGACATGGATGCCAAAATCACACCTAGCCCAGAGGTGTCCTTACACTGAACATGTTTCCCTTTGCCTGTGCCTGGAACTGTTTTAAAACGAAACATACAAAAATACTCATGATTTACATAGTAAGACAATTGAGTTCATGAAGCACTCTGTGTATTGTAGTGTCATTACTGCTGCTATTGAAGGAAAAGAGAGATTTGTGAGTAACTCAAGTATTGGGACTTTCCTGAGCAAGATCCCTCCATTTTATTCCAAGTTTTACTTAGAATTACTTGATGTTTTTGGATTGTTGGAAACTCTAGATTATTTTCTTCCTGGTAGCTGTGTGATATAACATATGGTGATAATAACTGTATCTATTATATTTTCAGATTTCCACATGCTTTATATTATAAACTTAGCTCTTTCTTCTTAATAGAAAGTTGTTTCCCTTACACCTGTCTTCAATCTTGGGATTTTTACTTTTGAAAACATATAAGCAAAACTCTTTAGCATAATTTTAGAGTGCATCAAATTATTTTCTTCCACTCTATGTATACAGTGGAGAGCTTTGAAAACAGGAACCTGTCTTCTACCTGCAATTTCTTGCTTGTGTTTATTAGAAAAGTTACTCAACATAAATGTGTTTTAAAGTCATAAGTCCTTTGCAACCCTATGATAGGGAACGGCCCCTGAGCTTTTCTTGTAAGGGGGCTCAGGTTATCTCAATTAGCAAATTGTTTCTCTGCCTAGAGAAAGAACAGTGTATTTAAATATGTAACTCAGGTCCACCAATCTCCCCACCCCCACCTCAAGTCATCTGTGCCTTATTTTGCTGATTCTTCCTCTAAATGCATTCCATCTTAAGATAAATTTTCCAACTAAGCCCAACCATAATTCACCTTTCTAAGTATCTGACAAATTATGTGTCACCTGTGTCTTCAAATACTATACAGCACATCCCCTAATACTTGGAGAGTTTCTGCTACTTGTGACTACCTGCTTTGCTAACATTTCTTTTTCTCCTGTCTGCTGCTTTACCTGCATTGGCTGTCTCTCCCCATCCGGTGCCGTTCTATTCCTATTGGGCACAACAGCCTGTCTCTCCCTGAGTGTGGTGAGGTCTGTGCTCTAGGGTTCTCAATGTGTAGCTTGCTTCTACCACCTCAATTCATCTGCCCTTGAAGCTGGTACCTGCAGCTGCTGGCAGCTGCACTCCACCCCGTACCAGCTGCTGAGCCCTGTGCTGGATCACCTGCTGCCCCCAGGGCTTAGGGCTAGCCTGCCTAGCCGGAAGCTCTTCCTTGTTCCTTACCCTGAGCATCTCTGTGCTCCCTGGCTCTAGTCCGTTGCCTGCTGTCACATCAGTCTCCTCACATCAGCTCTCCCCTGTCTGCACACCTGCTCACTTGGCTGCCCTGGCCCCAGGCTCCAGTCTCTGCTCCTCACACTGTGGTCCTGTGGGGTATTGTTCTCAGAACACAACCTGACACCACTCTTTTCCTTGTGCCTCTTTATATTACCATTTTGGGTCCATTTTGTTGATGTTGTTGTTTTGGTTTTTGGGTTTTGGTTTTTTGGATTAGGTTTTTTTCGAGACAGGATTTCTCTGTGTAGCCCTGGCTGTCCTGGAACTCACTCTGTAGATCAGGCTGGCCTCGAACTCAGAAATCCGCCTGCCTCTGCCTCCCAGAGTGCTGGGAGATTATAGGCGTGCGCCACCACCGCACGGCTCTTGGGTCCATTTTTTAAACCCAAGATGCTATCCTGGTACCTGTATATTATGCTACTGTCTATACTAAATAAATAAGTGCTGTATATAAGAAATAAATTTATGGTCATATTCTGTAGCCATGATAATTTTTTCATAATATATTCCTATGTGAAGTCCTTGTATTTGAAGGCATTTTATCTTAATCTCTCCCTTAAGGGGTAAATGTTAGAAAAAAGATATTCCTGTAGATTTTACAGTTTTCATTGCAGATGTTCATGGCACATTTAGTATAGGACATGAGCACTGTCCTTGAAATCAAGTTAGAATAGCTAGCAGTCCTGATGTTGTGTCATTGAAATTGAACCCTGGGGTTTCCAGAAGTTTCTACCACAATTCCTTTATCACCAATGTTTTGTCAACATTGCGGCAAATAGGATTGTGCCCTCCAGTTTTCTATTTATCTATTTTTATTTGTTTATTGTGCTGGAGATAGAGCCCAGGAGCTTGAGCTGCATGGCAAAGGCTCCGCCGGGAAGCTCACCCTCTCAGGCCTTGCCTGAGTCTTGCTACGGGACAATTTCCAGCTAACAAGATGGAACAGGAAAAGCCAGACTCGCTCATATCTTTCCAGGTGTTTTGCCATGACTGCAGATGGCTGGCCTTTTCTTCTTGGGGACAAGAACCCATGGCAGGAAGACACTGTTGAAGTGAGAGACATCTAAAGCTCTCCATCACTCTCGCCTTGAACTTCCTCGCCCTCCTAGTCTGTGCCTCTTGTCACTGACCACCAGCACGTGGAAACCTTTTCCTTGATTTGCAAACCCTGGTGGGGTTCTTCCTTCGGAGCACAGGTCACATGGGCTTTGATCTCCACACCCTGGCCTTGTCTCAGAGCCTTTTCATCTTCTCTCAGACCAGGTCCAAGGACAAACGCTTAACATTGGAAGGAGTCTTTAATTGCTTTTTAGAAAAATTAGACGAAAGGCAAGGTACTTCAGTGAGGGTGACCACTTTTATTTTTTTTAAGGATGAATTTTAATAGCTCTGGAAAACTAATTGATTATTTAAAATACCATTGGCACACACCTATTTGACGGCAGTGTGGGAGGAGGGCTGCTATAAAAGCAAGACAAAACTACAATATTTTCTTACATAAGTTCCAAAAGTATTTTCACACCTACGCATGCACACCAGTACACACACACACACACATACATACACACACACATGCACACACGCACGCGCGTGCACACACACACATACACACGCACACGTGCACCTACACACATACATACATACACACATACACACACACAGACACACACATGCATGCACACACACATACACACCCATACATACATACATACATACATACACACACATACACACACACATGCACACACACGCACACATACATACACATACACATATATTCACACACACGCACACACACATACATACACACATACACACACATACACACACATACACACACATATACACATATATACACACACATACACACACACATATATACACATATACACACATATACACACACACACATACAGACACACACACACAAACACATTGCAATTAAGCAGTAAAAGTGTGTATTTTGATCCTGACTCAACCCACTTAGGAACATTTTTCCTTATTCCCCATGATTCCTACCTCACTTATAAGAAATGGAAGTTTCATTGAGTGATCTGAATTTAGAACATTTATTTTGGTTTTTCTTGCTTGGAGGAAAGGCTATTTTAAACAAGCTTGATGTATGTCTGTAAGCATGAGTAAAGTCACATAAAAACAGTAAAACACTTAGTATATGTGCAGGTCAAGCGTCCTTAATTAAAAAAAAAAAATCCTAAATCTGAACTGCTCCCAGCCTGAAACATTCTGGGTGCCAATTCCTGCCTCAAGAGGGAAATCTCACAGCAGTCAGCTTTGCTCTGTGCACAGGATTATTTAAAACCCTACAAAATTACAGTCAGGCTGTATGTATAAGGAACACATGAAACAAGTGAATTTCATGTTTAGACCTGAATCCCAACTCTAAGGCGCTTCATAATACATATGGAAATGTTTCCAAAATTCCTAAACCCTAACCTTTTTTTTTTGTCACTTCAGATAAGAACTATTCAACCTGTATTGATCACTTTACTTCCCAGTGGGTTTTACCTGCACTCCTTCTCCCGCTAAGTCCCCCACTGTCAGAGAAAAATTTCAGTACCAGCATCTTAGCGGACATTGTTAGCTGATTCCTGTCTCTGACCCAGATGGTGTCAGCTGTGTGCCACGTGCTTGGGAACTGTGATGAATAAATAAGAAAAGTGAGGAAGCCCTTGTCTCACGCCTGCGCACTGCGCGCTGTTTGATGCTGGAAGCAGGGACACTTGGAGGGACGTTTGGGTGGCACGAAGAATGAGGTGGGGCCCAACATGCATGTGAGCTAGCTAGGGGAAGGCAACCTCGTTACTCTCTTCCTTACATGCCAACTGCAAGAAACTGGCTATGTGGTTCCTTTAATTTTTATTAGACATATACTTATAAAGCTTTAAAGTCTGTTCCAGAAATACCAGTATTCCCACACCTATGGTAATAGTGGTAGCGTTTTTTGGTTGGTTGGTTGGTTGGTTGGTTGGTTGTTGGTTGGTTGGTTAGTTGGTTGATTGGTTAGTTGATTGGTTTTGGTATTTTGTTTCTTTTGGTTATGATCTTTGTTGTTTTCCCTCAACGGGACCAAAAGATGAAAGAGACAGACTGTGTCAAAAACATTTTTCTCTGTTTTTCCTAAAAATACTGGATGAGTGATACCTACAAAAGATGTGGCTAAGGAAATGAATACATATTTTATATAGGCAGGGTGTTGGCGCCATGAGGCAGTAGTGTCTGTATTGGATTCCATGTGAGCAGAAAGTTCTAGAAGCCAAAGAATGGCCTTTATGAAACCTTGGGCTCCAAATATTTTTGGAAAGAAGAAATCAAAGAAACAGTTCCTAACTTCAAACCCTGGGAAAAACAAAGGCACAGAAAATATCCAGGATGTGTTTACAGTCTCGTCAGTGCCAACTAAGGAAATGAACACACTGTTTGATTTATTAAAATCATTTTAAGCTACTATTTTCATTTAAAAACAGAAACATGGAATCCATTATAAAAAATAACAACTCACATAAAAGTAATAATAACGTCATGAGAAAGTTCAAAAGAGAACTTGGTTAAAAGAGAAACTCAGGCTCTTCTCTGGAGAGGGGAGCAACACTCTGGGGTGGCACCCACTATGCCTGTCACCCACACGTGAGCATCAAGGATGTTTGCCCGGCAGATCTGCAGGTCCTGGTTGTGTTGCTAATACAAGAAGTCAGAAATACATTGAGCTGAACCACAAGACTTCGAGGGCTGAGAACAGTAGGGAAGGACCCACTTCCCACCATGTAATCCTACAAACTCCGCTTGAAAGGGGGAGCCTCAAAAGCAGTTTCATGTGGAAGCGAAGAAAGAATGAGCACAAGTGAGCATGCTGGGTCATTTCCTCAGTCCTGGGGCTGGGTTCAAATCTGGCTCTGAATCGCTCTGCAGGCCCAGCCTCTGGGACTTGAGTCCCGTTGCCTGGCGCTCCTGCCTAAAGCTTTCTCTCTCTCTGTCTCTGTCTCTGTCTCTCTCTCTCTCTCTCTCTCTCTCTCTCTCTCTCTCTCTCTCTCTCTCTCTCTGTGTGTGTGTGTGTGTGTGTGTGTGTGTGTGTGTGTGTGATGTGTCTGTCTTCAGAGTTTCCTACCAAGCCAGTCTGACTCCTGACTGTGCACTGATGAACAAGTCATTCGTTTTGGTGATGCCCATCAATACAAACCACTGGCAAGTGTCCTTGCTTTGAAGCAGAACCGAGGTAGCAATGTCCTGTTTTACATCTGGGTATAACACAGACTGCCATCAAACAGTCCTTTGATGACTGGATACTTTCACCGCTGAGTTTTGGTAAGGAACTTTACCTATTGAAAGAAAATGTGTGAAAAAAGATAATTTTTTCTAGTGCATTTCTTATAATTTTATTGAAATACTACTTCAGAGTATTAAACTGATAAGCAATCCTTTATGTTATTTCACAATTATACAAGTATGCCTAAGAAAATACAGGGTTACCTGAGAAAACATTTTCCACACATTTCCTTATTCAATAGTACCTCATTTTTATTCAGAAAGTTCAAAGTTGAAGAAGGAACCCATGAAAATAAGTATTCCTAGGGATGTCTAGCTTCATGTTCTGTCATGTCAACATATTACTACAATGTTGTCATTAAGAATGTCATAGATTGCAGAATAAGCCCTACCATGTGAAGATTCTTTGTGAAAATAAAAAAAATGAAGAATATCCCTTTGTCCTGTGTGGCAAAGCTGAGTGTCAGGGAGGTGACCAGAGGCATACCTAGCAGACAGGCCGCATCACAGAGCATCATGGGAACTGAGCTGGGGAGCCAGGGACTGATGTCAGCCTAACAGAAACAACATCACCCAGGAGCCAGGAAAAAGCTGAAGCTTTGATTCACTGATTAAATGTATGAGAGAAAGAAGAAGCACTGCTCTGCTTCCAGCGTCCATGAGGAAACACATTTACGTTGACATTTGTTTTAAACGCAGCAAATGCAAAACACATTGGAACACACATGCACATGCACATTGTATACACAGTAATTTTTAAAAGTCATTTACAAATACTCAACAAGAGAGAAGACAACAACAGAGGGATAACCATGAGTTAAGGGCCAGCCTGCTCTACATAGCAAGTTTCTGGCCATCCAGAGCTACATAGTGAAACCTGTCTCAAAAAACAGAAATTTCCAAACAAGAACCCAGTTGTAATTTCTTTTTTTTTATTCGATATATTCTTTATTTACATTTCAAATGATTTCCCCTTTTCTGGCTCCCCACTCCCCGAAAAGTCCCATAAGCCCTCTTCCCTCCCCCTGTTCTCCCACCCACCCCTTCCCACTTCCCTGTTCTGGTTTTGCCCTACACTGCTGCACTGAGCCTTTCCAGAACCAGGGGCCACTCTTTTGTTCTTCTTGGACATCATTTAATATGTGGATTATGTCTTGGGTATTCAAAGTTTCTAGGCTAATATCCACTAATCAGTGAGTGCATACCATGATTGATCTTTTGAGACTGGGTTACCTCACTTAGTATGATGTTCTCCAGCTCCATCCATTTGTCTAAGAATTTCATGAATTCATTGTTTCTAATGGCTGAATAGTACTCCATTGTGGATATATACCACATGTTTTGTATCCATTCCTCTGTTGAGGGACACCTGGGTTCTTTCCAGCTTCTGGCTACTACAAATAGGGCTGCTAAGAACATAGTGGAGCATGTGTCCTTATTACATGCTGGGGAATCCTCTGGATATATGCCCAGGAGTGGTATAGCAGGGTCCTCCGGAAGTGTCATGCCCAGATTTCTGAGGAACCACCAGGCTGATTTCCAAAGTGGTTGCACCATCTTGCAATCCCACCAGCAGTGGAGGAGTGTTCCTCTTTCTCCACATCCTCGCCAACACCTGCTGTCTCCTGAGTTTTTGACCTTAGCCATTCTGACTGGTGTGAGGTGAAATCTCAGGGTTATTTTGATTTACATTTCCCTAATGATTAATGATATTGAACATTTCTTAAGATGTTTCTCAGCCATCTAAAGTTCTTTGTGTGAAAATTCTTTGTTTAGCTCTGTACCCCACTTTTTAATAGGGTTATTTGGTTCTCTGGGTTCTACCTTCTTGAGTTCTTTGTATATATTAGATATTAGCCCTCTGTCAGATTTAGGGTTGATGAAGATCCTTTCCCAGTCTGTTGGTTGACGTTTTGTCCTTTTGACTCTGTCCTTTGCCTTACAGAAACTTTGTAGTTTTATGAGGTCCCATTTGTCAATTCTTGATCTTAGAGCGTAAGCTATTGGTGTTCTGTTCAGGAACTTTTCCCCTGTGCCATGTCCTCTAGGGTCTTCCCCAGTTTCTTTACTATTAGTTTCAGTGTGTCAGGTTTTATGTGGAGGTCCTATAAAACACTCTTTGTAGTGAAGCTCTGGCCACGGAGGCAGTGATGAGTCTGTGGTTCCTACAGGTGATTCTGAAAAATATCGTGTTTATAAATGGACACCTGCCAGTGACTGCAAACATAGGCAGCTTGTGGCAGCTTTTAGCATCTATATTTAGCTTAGAAACCATTGGTCATCATATGTATACTCAGCCTCATTTTGGAGATAATTTAATGTTAGAAATTCTTGGGGATCCCATATATGACTATGTATTTAACTCTGTAAAGTCAATTTTCTTGTCTCTGGAAACTCCTTACTAGAAAAGATGCATAATATCATTGATTCAATATAGCTGATAGTCACATTATTTATATATATATATATATATATATATATATATGCATACACATAAAAAGTGTTGTTAATGTCAGCTGTGTCAACCACAGCCACTTCCTGGTGGACAGCCTACTGTGTTGTCTGTGATCCCGGTGGCTTTGGCTTGCCTGAGGATACCATATACTCACCCTTTCCACTGCAAGGTGATGCTATCTTCCCTTCCTGCCTCATCCTCTCTCCCACCAACCCCCTCACTCTTTTCTCCTCTTTCCCTTCCCTTCCTTCTCTCCCTTATTTTTCCTTCCTCCCCCCCCCCCCCCGTTTCTCTGAACTTGAGACTGGCTATCATGTAGCCCATCCAGGCTGTACAGATTCACTATGTAGCTGAGGATGTCTTTCGAACTCACGATCCTCCTTGTCTCTAACTCTGATTTTTTTTCTTTAGTGGCCCTTGAATTTCCTTCCCTGTTTAATCAGAAATGTTGGGTTGGGTCTTTTTCTGAACAATATTCTTGACTCTTGGAGCTACTTTTATATTTTGTGATGGTCAATTTTTATTGTTAGTTGAAAACAGCCTAGAGTCACCTGGGAGAAGAGCCTCTGAAAAATATCTGTGGGGGATTATCTGGATTATGTTAAGTGAGACGCAGACCTACCTTGAAAATATGTGGCGTCGTTTCCTAGGCTGGGCCTTGGACTGAGAGTTCACGCTAACCACAAGCAAACATGTATCAATTCATTGCTGTCTGCTCTGGAATATGAATGTCATGTGACTTCCACAGGCTCCTCCCACCTCGACCTGCCAACAGCGACAGACTGTAACTTAGAACTGTGAGTCAGAGCAAACTTTTGGTCCTTAAATTGCTTTCATCATGTTCTTTTCTCAGAGCACCAAATAATGAGACTAAGATGCTCTTACTGTGTCCCCCTCTGGACAGACGCATCCATGGCTGCGCTGGGAGTGAACTCCTGAGCTTGCTCTTTGCAGGGGAACTGTGCTTGCTGTTCAGGTCAGCGCGCTCTGGGAAGCATACGTCTCATGTTTGCCTTGTCCAGTGGTCTTTGGTCCTTGCAGTTCACTGGGCCTTTCTGCATTAATTGCTTACAGTCTACATACTGTAGACTGTTCCCCACCACTGCACTTACAGTGTAACAAGGTACATTCTTACAGCGGGGTCTCTCCATTGTCTGTGACACATTTGTAGTCAACTGTGAAATGCCTGCCCAGATTTTAACTGCTTCATCTTGTATTGGAGGAACTCGGTGATTTGGACCATTCTCGAAGCTTCTTCCTTGAGTGAAGTTCACTGTTTTTGGATGCTAGTGTTTTGGGTTTTGTGCCACTGTGTGTGTGTGTGTGTGTGTCTTTCTCTCGCTCGCTCGCTCGCTAAATCAACCACATGTGAATTGAACCTATAACCTTGGCCTCATTAATTTACCTTCTGTAAAATTGCCCTCTGTAAATTTATGTCCTTCTATAATGAGATTATGAGTGTGGTTTTATTCATTCAGTAAACAATGCCAACTCAGGTCAGTGGCTAGGAAACACAGATCTGTAGATAAGGCTTTTACCCTAGAGGAATTGATGTGAGTGCTTAGGTCACTAATGCAAGGACAATATGATGACTGCTGAGGCAGAGGTGTTCCTGTAATGCCAAGATGCTAAGAGAAACTGGGTAGCCTGCTGTGAGGACAGGCCCTATGCAAGTGTGGGGCAGGGGCTTTAGAGAATGGGAGGGGAAAAGAAATCGCCCAGTTGTGGGACTGGTCATCCAGATCCCTGGCAGGGCTGTTAGCATGAAAGTCATGAGAAGGTTAATCATAGGGATAACTTCAGTGACCTTCCATGGATTTTATTTATGGTGGCATGCAGCAGAGGCAATGCAGTATCACTGAGCATGGAAATACTACAATGAGAAAAAGGTGAGGGGGGGTAGGGAGAGGAAAAGGGAGAGAGAGAGAAAGAGAGAGAGAGAGCAGCAGAATATGAAGAGAAGGGTGTATACAATTCTAAAGTAAAGCCTATTTGGTAACCATAAGTTTGATTGGTAGAAGAAGGAAATAATAGCCCTAGGCACTCCTGGTTTGCTGTGGTTTATTACCTAGAGTCTGAAAATATTAAATGGAAAGTTTTTGAAAATCCATAGATTTTAAATTACATACTATTCAGAGTACCATGAGAAAGTCTTAGGCTGCTCTGCTCTATCCAATATGGGGCATGGATGGCTCTTCTGTGCAGTGCTTTCATCCTACATACCCCTCAGCCACTCAGTAGCCAGCACAGTTAGCAGATCTACTATTGTAGTATATCACAGTGCTTATGCTACAGGGCATGTGGGAAGCAACCTTGTGTGTGTGTGTGTGTGTGTGTGTGTGTGTGTGTGTGTGTGTGTATACATATATCAAAAAGGACTAAAAAATAATCTTATGTATATACATATACACATTGCATATCATATAATACATTATACATATATACATTATATGTATACATATGTGTGTGTGTGTATATATATATATATATATATATATATATATATATATGATTATTACTATCCACTGAAGGTAACATGAACAAAGGTACAGAATATGAGCCTAGGTACTAACAAGGTATCCTTGCAGAAAATCCAAATATGTAAAAGGAAGGCAAACAGGGTTATGAACCTGGTGTGTTTAACAAGTTCACAGGAAATAGAAGCAAGGCGGTTATAAAAGGGGAAAGCGTGAGAGTTGAACAGGCTAGAAAGGGTGGAACTGGTTGCAGAGATTTAGATACCAGATGGGAGCTGTTTGAGGATGAGCTCTTGCGTGGGGCCCTTGAAAGATGGAGTGTGAATGTGAAATGATGGACGGCCAGAGGTGGAAATGTCACGCTGATGAGTAGGATGGGAAGGAGCCCATGATGGAAGACACGTTACCTGGGGATGAGAAGGCTCAGTTGCTGGCAGAGAAGCCTTGAGGTAGAGAGCAGCAAAGCTGATCTTCTGTTGTGGGAAGATGTAAGTGGCATGAGAGAAAGGGGGGTGGTGTTGGCTTTGATTTTTTGACTATAGCAAAACCCATGGCGGGCCTGGTTTATGCCAGACTCTGGCGTCTCAGTTAGGTCTGGCTGGTTTATAACATAGGTTCCCTTCTGATGGGTACCTGCAAACATCGTCTTACACAAAGGCAGCAATGGGCTATCAGAACTGATGTCACAGTAGGTCTCATAGTGGTTCTAGTGAGGGTGTCACCTGATAACTCAGTATTACATATTGGTTAGGTGCTGCTTGAGGCTGCCTTCTAAAGCTATAACAAAACACCACATCAACAAGGAAGGGCATGATGAAGTTTAGCTTGTATCTGGAGAGCTGTCACTTCCTATTCCCATGACTGTGTCATTTTGGACCTTTGATTACACAGTACATCATGTAAGATGGCATAACGGAGGAGGCTTGGTCATTTTTTGTAGGCCTGGAAGCAAAGAAATGGAAGTAGAACTGAGATTCCCCCATTCTGAAGTGTCATGCAGCAACAACCTAACTTAACTCCCAGTAGACCCCTTAAAGGTTTAACTGTCTACCAAGAGGGCCTCCCAGCCTTTGGGAAATGTCCAAGATTCCAAGTAAACCAGCAACAATGTTGTGTATCAAGCTCCATCCCTGCAAGGGGGACAGACCAGTGAAATCCACTAATCAATCTGGACTTATACCATGCTTGGGTCTTGTGTGGATGACAAACGAGAATGAGAATACAGGAATCAGATGACAAAGCGTACCAGCATCCTTCGCTATCTCCCTGGTCAGAGGCTCAGAGGAAGGAGCATGCTGGGATGTCAGGGAGCAGCACAGAGCTCAGTGCTGCTCGTGTATTGAGAGAATTGGGGGAGAGGGAAAGGATGTCCAAGTGTATGGGGGAGTTTAAAATGTTCTCAAGGAAACTGGAACAGTTTCTAGCTTGAGAGAGGGAAAAAAAAAAGAGAGGTGAACCAAAAAGGTGAGCTACGAAGCTTCTATAAAGTTCCACGGAACTCCTACATGTAGCAGCTTTGGGCTAGCCTGGTGCTTGAAGGAGTGATCTGAACCTGGGTGTGGGCTGAGCAGGACACTGCTTGCATGTGTTATATGTATGTAAGAACAAGGAAGACCCGGGATGGATCCAGGTTTTCCCCCTGAGCAGCTAGAAATATCTAAGGACTGCCGCTGCCTTAGTTTGCAGGACTATTCAAACAAACCATTATCCCCTAATGGCCAAGCGAGAGACATGATGCTTGAGTTGGAGAGTTGTAAGTCCAAGACGAAAATTCAGATTTCTTGACTGGGAATCCCTTGATGGAGAATATATCCCATTCCTCTTTCCTAAGTCAATGCTCACGCAGGCAAGTCATCTGGCCTGTAAACACATACTGTAATCTCTGCCTCGTATGGCTTTCCCTCTGTTGGTATCCACGGCCCAATCTCCCCTTCTGATAAAGATACCAGTCGTTGAATTAAGGGCTCACTTAACTCCAATATGTCTTTAGCAAAGCTAATAGACATGAATCAGGCATGTTAACGCACATCTTTAATTCAAGCACACGAGAGGCAGAGTGAAGTAAATCTCTGTGAGTTTAAGGCTATCCTGGTCTACAAAGTGAGTCCAAGACAAGCAGAACTACCCAGAGAAGCCTTGTCTTAAAAACTAACAAACAAATAATATACATAATTTGTTTATATATAAATATTACATATTTAATTTTGTCATATAATTTGTATATATATACAAATTTATGTGTATAATATTTATACACATATATACATATATATGTATATATATATACATATATGGAATGTTTTGAATGTCATAAAGAAGTCAGAGGGCACTAATAAAAGTAATAAAGAGCACTTTTCTCAATACACATATATGTATATATATATATACATATATATATATAAATTAAGCAGAGAGAAACCAGTAGAGTTGGGGCTTGCTGAGTTTGGGGTGCAGTTAGACACCTTGGTGGAATTGCCAGGAAGACAGCTGGATAAATGTTTTGAAATTTTGAAGGTGGACATTTGGAAATCCCAAGAACTGGGAATATTAAAGGGTAAAAAAAAACTAGATAGATCACACCAAGAGGAAGTATGGACTTAGTAAAGAAGAGTTCCAAGCTAAGAGACCAGTAAAAGATCAAGACCCACAAAAAATGTTGAATAAAACCTCACATATGGGCTCAGTGGACAAGCCCTTGCCTTGGACGTGCAAAGCCAAATTCAGTCCCAACACCACAAAACCAAACCAGATGAATCCTGCATCTGCTTGTCATTGTGAGAAGGCAATTACATTTTAATGATGATTTTACATTTTATTCTAAATATTTACAGTTGTAGGTTTTTCTCTGAAGTGTCCTGTGAGTCAGCCTGGGCATGGATTGAGTTTTCCCGGCCAATATGTTGCAGAGTTGCTGGTGCTGAAATGGAATGTTTTGAATGTCATAAAGAAGTCAGAGGGCACTAATAAAAGTAATAAAGAGCACTTTTCTCAAGAGGAGAAATAGCTTTGGAGAACTCTGCTTCAGTCCTTGATTTAAGAAGGTGTTTCTAAGGGAATGCCAGGACAGGGAAGCAGGAGTGGGTGGATTGGTGAGCAGGGGTAGGGTATGGGGGAGGGCATTTGGGGGGGACCAGGAAAGGGGACAACATTTGAAATGTAAATAAAGAATATATCTAATAAATAAAAAAGAAGACATTTTCTAGAAAGGCAGCCATGCTCTGGTGGACCCGCAGATGGATGTTCGCTCCATGAGCTGTTTTCGGTGAGGAGGTTGTTCATACATTCAAAAGTGTTTTAAGACAAACGTATGTTAGCATGATTTTACCAGGCTTTAGCAAATTTGAAAAGCAGGGGACCATGACAATGACATGAGCTTCATGGCCCCTCTGTGCGTTTACTTTGAGGGTTTTTCCCCATGTCTGCTGTTTTCACACTGAATATGTGAGACCTGACACAGGCAGCTTCCCTTCCCAGCCTTCTAAGCCCCACTCTGCTTCCAGTCCCCCTTCATTCCCGTGCGTCACAGTCAGCTCAGCTGTCCTGTTTGAGTAAATGGTTTCCTGACTCCCACATCCCTGCCTGCCCTCCCCAGAAGGGAGGGTTGAGCCCACAATGTGACCCCATCTTAGCCTGCAGCAACACAAACACGGACAATTTGTGTCCACACTAGCACACCTCTGCCTGCTCAGTGCACACCCACCTAAGCTGTCACTTGCCTGCTGCTCCTCATTGGACTGGAACGCATTCTGTTTGGGATATACCATCAACTAACCCAATAATGTATAAAATATCTAGAGAAGGTTCCTCTTAAACAGATTTCAAAGCAGACTATTGCTTAAAGGCCCCCCCCCCCAAACCCTTCTGTAACATGTATATTCAACATTCATTTTGCTACTAATTTGAAAGGATACCATCAATACTAAAACCAAAAAATGCCACATATCTATCAAGATTAAGAAAATCAATCAGCTGAAGTTTAGTTTGGGTTTTATAAATGCATTAAATAATTTTCTTTGAGATTATAATTACATCATTTCCCTGTCCCTTTCCTCCTTCCAAATCTTCCTACCTCTCCTTGCTAAAATTCAGGGTTTCTCTGTTCATTAATGGTTGTTATATACATATATTACATATTATATACATATATTACTAAACGTAACCTGGCCCCATCTGTATAGTGTTACTTCAATGCATGGTTTCAGGGATAGTCATTTGGTATTGGAGAACCACTGGTGAGCTCTTCCCCAAAAAAGTATTGCTCCTGCTCCCAGCCTTCCTAGCGACCTGCGGCTCTCTATGTAGGCTTCAGGCCTGATGATCTTTACCCCACCCCCTTTGGCATGACTTTTGGTGCGGTCCCTGTTCAACCTGTTTGGACACTCACGTTATGGAAACTCTATGGGTATAGTTTCTGAAATATCCTCAAAAATAAAAATGTGTTCACATGTGATTTTTCTCCTCTCATCTCTCAGTATTGAGAATTGATTTTACTGTACACTGTTCTTTTCTTATGTGTTCATATGTGTAAGCATGCTTACATATGCATGATAAGTATGTGTGCATATGTGTGCTCATTCATGTGGAAGACACAAGTTGGTGTCAGATGGCTTCCTCTCTCTCTCTCCATCATATATGTATATGTATACATGTGTACACACACACACACACACCACTTATTTCCCTTGGCAGGGTCTCTTACGGAACCCAAAGCTTACCATTTTGTACAGGCCCAGGTTGCTCTGGGAATCCTGTCTCTGCTGCTGAGTGCTGGGATTACAGGTAGGCTCTACATTAATGTGAGTTCTGGGGATCTGAACTTCAGTCTTCTCGAATGTTCAGCAAGTGCCTTACCCACTGAGCTGCCTCCGCAGCCTCTATGCCTACCGTTTGATGCCACCACTCCACTGGCTGACATATCTTTACTTTCATTTTCCTGATTCAGCTCGTGACCACAGCAAACTCAAGGGGCCAAGGCTGTCGATGATTTGAAATGCCGCTGGCCGGGGCCGGAGATGTGATATTACAGTGACATTATTGAAATCTTGATTTCTTTCCCCAGCTCTACTTTACGAAGTGTTTCTACTGGATCCTCAAGACCTTCCAAGATCTGCTTGGTGTGTGGAGATGAGGCTTCCGGATGTCACTATGGGGTAGTGACCTGCGGCAGCTGCAAAGTCTTCTTCAAAAGAGCTGTGGAAGGTAAATGTTCATGTGGGTGTCCCCTTTATGAATTCCTCTTGGAATGTCCTTAGCTTGCACGGTCCACATTACAGTGCTACTGGGAAATTCTTGCAAAATGTTTTTGATGTAATCTGTCAGTAATGAATAGTCATAATACCTTATCTTAAAAACTACTAGAGATTTTTTTTTCCCATGGAACAGTGTTGACTAAGAACCACTGAAGTCATGAGCAGCAGTCCATCTGAAATGCTGCAATTGTCTGTTGCTGCAGTTCAGTTTTCCATGAGACATGGAAAAAGAATTCCATGTGAGTGTGCATTCAATTCACATGTTCTAGAATAGCACTTTTTCAGTAGACACACAGAATCCGTCTGCTTTCTCTTCCCAGTATTTCTCTGCAAATGTATGTATGTATCTGTGCAAATTAAAACGTTAATATAGGGATGCGGTCTCTGATTTAAATTATGCACTGTTCAGAATATTTCCTCAGCAACTATCCAAACTCTAGGCTCCACACATCCATCCAGCTCCCTTCGCCCTTCCAAGTCCTTCCAAAGGTATACTATAGTATGAATACTAAAAATGGAAACTTGGCTGGGTTGAATGAGTATGTGTAGGCTAGCCTTGGCTTCCATCCAGGTAAACAGGTCCTTCTCAAGTTGAAATGGTTGCCTGAGCTTTCCTGCTTCCTCGCTGACAAGCAGATAATTAACTTCAGACTCAGGCCAGATGGGTTTTTTTATAATGTTGAGTGTGGAACGTTCTCACTCTTACTGGCAGAATTAGTTTGTCATTGACGTTTATGTCTCTACGGAGCTCAGAGTGAAGACCCTGCAATGTTTGATTCCCAGGGAGATGTGTGGAGAGATGAATGGGTGCCTTTGGAACTTAGAAAAGCAGCACCCATGACTCACCTTTTGCCAGAGACAACAGCCATGGTCTTAGTTCTGCAGTGTGAGGTTACTTTGCTCCTAGGGTGACTTTACATGATGTGATTGCTGCTCATTATTTTACACAGTTCTGTGATGGAACTCAGAGCCTTGTGCATGTAGGCAAGTGATCTACATCAAGCCACACCCCAGCCTGATTTACAGTCTTAATTATCCGATAGTCGAACACAGCATAAAATTAGTAATAGGCTTTGAGTAGTTCTTTCTCAGTGTATAGATTCTGATTACAAATGACAGACAATTCATCTTAAACTGGCTGGAGCCCAGAGGAAATTCGTTGGCCCCCATGCTGGAAAGTCCTAGCACAGACTTCATTTTGTGTAAGCCACAGTCTTGTGCCAGGCTATTAGAATTCTCTCAGTCTTGCTCATGAGCTAGAGACTGGAGTACCAGGCCTCCATTTAAATCAGATGACTTGTCCCTGGTAGATCCTATCAAGGTCCCCAAAGAGCTGCCTCAGACTGAACATGGCTCAACTTGACTCTAGTCACAATGTGCACTGCAGAGCCAGGCAACCTGGGCTCCCAGGCCCAGAGTCAGAAAAGCGACTTTTCCCCCAAGGAAAGGCTGAGTCTGTTACCAGATGTTGATTTTCAGAAAGTGGAAAGTAACACACTTTTCACAATCATAAAGGGATCAATCTGGTTTTCTTGCCCCAATCACATGATTGGCTCAGTATAAGATAAATAGGTAAATTGATTTCAGGCATATTCCTAATTATTCTTGGCATCTTTGACCCTAAGACTTCCTCTTCCTCTGCTCACTAATTAGTAAGCAATTGACATCAAAACAAAGCTTTGTGGAGAAGAGCAGGTGGAGTGGCTGCAGAGGCCTCCATTCTGTCACCTGCCACCACTCATGCCAGGCCAGCTCTGTGTCAGCACCCATACCTGGGTGGTTTCCAGAATCTGCCCTTTTCTGTAAAAAAAGAAAATGTTTTAGGGGTTCTTGTTTAGTTTGTATTAAGTAGTCTCTGTGAAAATACATCAAGAATTATTTTTGTAACTAGTGTATAAATAAATGCAGGAAAGCCCCCAAATATTGGTGTCTTGATTTTGTTTATTAGGAAGTAGATCAATTAGAGATCAATTAGAGAGATGACTAAGTTTGTTAAGTGTTTTTTAAGATTTTTGGTATGGTGAGCTCTGTGTGTGTGTGTGTGTGTGTGTGTGTGTGCGCGCGCGCGCGTTAAGGTTAGATGAACTCTGTGTGTGTGTGTGCATGTGCGTGTGCATGAGTTAAGGTCTAGATGAGTTCTGTGTGTCTGTCTGTCTGTGTGTGTGTGTGTGTGTGTGTGTGTGTGTGTTATGGTCTAGGGATAATCATGCATTGCTAGGCAAATGCTGTACCACTGAGCAATACCCTGAGCCCTAAGATTTGCATTAATAGATTTCATTCCATATTAAATTTGGAATTTGACTTTTAATATTCTAACAGGTGTGTATTTAAAATACAAATATCCAAAGCATTCTTTATGCTTGTATTTGTGAATTTTGTATTTCTCTATTGTTTTCCCCTGTCCTCTCTCCCCTCCAAGCCCAGACCCTACTCAACTCTTACAATTTGTTCTTACATTTTCATGAAAACTCAGCCTCCCTTTTTGTTCATTCATTGCCAACTTGGATATTAAAGGGGTATTGAAAACATCAAAATGAACTTACTTGGTGCTCTTAGCATGTGGCATCTGAGTACATGTAATGTAACATGTATGTATAAATATGTAACATGTATGTATAAATATGCTTGCTTACTTAAATGCTTAAGGTTTTCTCTGATTCTTTGATATCCTTAAGCCCCATTTTAGACTACAGTGGTGGGGAATGTAAGGCAGCAGTAGTAGGCAGAGGAATCAGAGAAGAGGAGAGCCAATTAAAGCTAAGCTAAAAGGCATATCACAATACCAAAGAATGATTAGGGACATTACACCAGAGCAGACAGCACATCACACCACACTCAGCCCCATGCCAGCTCATGGATGTCTCTTGAGATGGTAATATCATCCTAGAGTTGCAGTTCTCAGAGGGCATCTGGGAGTCTGGGGGGGGGGGGGGGCGGTGGCGTCTGGGGAAAGTCCTTGGATGGGATTTTGTGTTGCCAGTCTGTGCAGGGTCCCTGCCCTATGCCTCTCTGGCGATGCTGATGTGGTGCTGATGTGGAGGCACCTTTGGGTATTACACAGTTAAGACAACATTGATCATCACAAACAAGAATTCTTTAGGGGCAGGACATCCTTTCTTGAGAGCTTAGCAAAGCTATAAGTATAAATAGCCACCATATGAATATTTGAATAAACACAGGAATCCCCTTTATGACACTGATCCATCAAGGTAAAATGGCTGTCCCAAGTCCCTAAATTCCAAGTGGAACTAGGAATTCATGTCATCCTTTTAATTTCTAATGTAAAACTAATAATCCTCCTCTGGGTTTTTGGTCCCTCGATCCTGCTCCAGTAGTGAAATACTGTAACTTCCTCTCATCCATGTGTTTTCCATTGGGATTCCTCAATGATCAGAGCTAATTCCTCAATGACCACATACTGTTTTAAAACCTAGTTTCTCTGCTGATACACAGTAGATGCATGTGGTGGTAAATTTAGTTAAACCACTCCTCCTCGACATTCCCAATAGGTCGCACTTCATGTTGCACCTGCCCAAGAGCTCTGGTTCACAAACGAAAGACACACAAGCCAATTAATCTTGATATGCCCTGACTAGCTCAGTGGCTGGGCATTTCTAAATCCTCCCGAAGCTAGCACACACTCCCCTCCAGTATTCCTGGCTTAACACCTTCTAAATCTATATTTTATCTTTGCTGCCCTGTGTTACCTTCTGGGGAGCCCCACCCCACACCCCTAGGACTGCATTCACTGTCCACCTACATCACTGGATGGTTTCTCTCCTGCAGCTCCCAATCTGTTTCTCTTGAAGGAAGAGACTTACATGTCTGTTTCTTAAAGTGAAATCGCCTTAAAGATTTCATTTCAGATCCTTATTTGTTTTGTTCAAATATTAATACAACCAAAGCTGAAGTGAGAATTTTGGTTTCTTTAAAAGCACAGAAATATTGTGGGAATAGGTTTTCGTTTGAACTGTTTCAGACTGTCCACAGCAGCTGACTATGATATGCCTCATGCTCTACCAGGGGTGTGACTTTTCTAGCTGCAGATGATTTCTGCAGTTGTGTGACATTTGGAATTCTGGGGACTCTTCAGAGGGTGCATAAATGCTAGAGCCCTTAAAGGCTAGGTTGTTGTTGATGGATTATTGGTTGGTTGCATTTGGTTTAAGTTTGTTAAGTACTCATACACAAAGAAGAATCAGGAAGAGATTAGATATCCTGATTGGAAAAAAAAAACCCAAGGAACATCACTCCTAATGAGCAGGAAGTAGTCTAACAGTGATGTTGCCCCCTTCCCCTCCCCATGCTTTTTTTTATCTGATTTCTTGGGGTGGAAAATACTTTGCAGCCATGTATTAAAAAATGATTTGACATCTAGATGCAGGAGCCAAAAAAAATTGCGTTGTCTGAAGAAAGCCCCCAATAGTTTAAAATTTTAAATCAAGGTGCGCTTCATGAAGCAAGTTTGAGAAATACCAATCAAGAGAACAGAAAGTAATTTTCACAGTTACTACTTATGTTGATATGTTTGCTTATAATGCATGCATGTTCTCCCCTAAAACATTCAATTAGTTCTCAGATTTCCATGAGTTAAATGAAATTTAAAACAAGTGAAAGAGAGAACAGGAAAGTGAGAAAGACAAGCACAGAGCTCGGGATTGAGGTGCGGGAGAGATGTGCTCCAAGACCTTTAGGGAAAATATTGCCCTCAGACTTTGCTTACAGCTTTCCCATGGCCAACAGGGATGCACAGTCACATGACCTGTCATGGTGTTCACATGAACAATGAAAGACAGTGTCACCTCATCTGCCATAGTTTTACATTCTAGTCAAAGAAATTGATGAGAACATTTTCATAAGAAACTTTGGCTCATATGCCTACTTTTTCCATCTGTGTGGTCACCTGGAATTTTAAAGGCAGGATTTCCATTGCTACTGATTGAATGTTTGATTGATATGTGAGGTTTGTTTGTTGGTTGGTTGGCTGGTTATGTTTGGCAGGGGCAGGGGAGCAGGGAAGAGAACTACCACAAAGAATCAAATCCAGGTCCTCACATAAGCAAGCAACTCTATAACCTGAGCTATACCCTCAACTCCCAGTCTTCTTGAATCAATGAAGTTTACGAAGCCAGAATGATGAGTTGAATCATGAGTCTTTGGATCTGAACTCTCTAAGCAATCGTGACAACTAATTTTGAATAATATCTGATGGTCTTAGCCTTTAATTCTTATAAATACTAAATATTTACTGAGTGATTATCTCATGCTCATTATGACAAGTTTACTATATTTTATCATTTTAATCCTATGATAATCGTCATGCAATTACACTATCTTCATGTTAGAAAACAGTCCTCTGAGGCACTGTAACCCTAACCACTTATCAGAGGTTACCCAAGAAGAAAGAAGGAAGGTCCAAAGCCGAGCTTTGAACCCCAGATAGCCCAGGAGACTCTGCACTTAGTGCACAGGCTGTGCTTTATTCAGCATTGCCTTAAATCTCAACTATTTTTACCCACAGAAAAAAGTAGAGGAATAGCTCGGGCCAGAGGATGGGCACACTGTAGTTTGTTACCTCGCTGTCTTCTAAATAATTAACTCTTACCCATTCCAAGTATAAATTATAATTTGAATTACTGTTGCTTTGGGTAATCTCTAGCTTTCTTAAGGAATGAACTTCATATTTTAATAAAAAAAAAAGTCACCATTACCATCTTGAAGTACCTCGGCAAGATCTTGATATTCATCTGAAGTCTTACTTGAAAGTTTTATGTTTCTATATTTCATTTCGTATGTGTGCTAGAAACTATACGTAGCCTGTGAGAAGCTATAAGGAAGCACTGGGAGAAGGCCTTCTTCACGTGAAACTCACTCTCTAGCTGTTAGATGTCTGCTTCGTGCATACTAGCTCACGACCACACCCGAGCCAAGAGCCTAGCCTCCTCTCTTGACACGCACTCAAGGCATAATTAGCATCATTCAATCTGCATAATTTAACCATCTTGAAGATAATTCACTCCTGAAAATGAGAATTGCTGAATTTCCTAAAAGCCAACGCCAGACAGAAGCCTGGAAGGGTGGGGGCAGGGGGCTAGTGAGTGAACTGGCAGTGACGCTCAGGATACCCTCAGGACACGCCCTCAAGCTCTCCCAGTTCCACGGAAGCCTGCTTGACTAAAGTAGGCCCACACCCTAGAGGTAGAGGAGCAGATTAAAGAGGCCTGTCAGGGGTAGTCTGGTATTGCTTGTATTCATATGCTAAATATTGTACCCCAAGATCTGGTTGCCCCAAGTGCAGTTTCCCACATGCACCAGCCTTTGTAGTACAAACCTTACTGCCCAATTTAAAACTAACAAGAGCCAATCACAGGGCAGAATAGAGAGAGGTAGCGTTTGAGTCACCCACCGGGGCTGGGGGTCAAGGGTAGGGACCACAAGGAGAAGGAGAAGAGAGAGAGGAGAGAGAGGAGAAGAGAAGGGGAGAGGGGAGACAGAAGACAGGAGAGGGATGAGGGGAGAGGGAGAAAAGAAGGAAGAGGGGAAAGGGGAGGGGAAGAGGGGAGAAAGGAGGGGGAGAGGGGAGGGGGAGAGGGGAGGGGAAGGCAAGGGGGGAGAGAGAGAGAATGTGTGTGTGTGTGTGTGTGTGTGTGAGAGAGAGAGAGAGAGAGAGAGAGAGAGAGAGAGAGAGAGAGAGAGAGAGAAAGAGAGAGAGAGAACATGAACTCAGAGGAGAAGACAGGAGCATAGGAGGGCTCTATTAGCCATGATGGACCAGCATCGTGTGTCCCAGTGAAATGTCTCCCCAGGACACCAGACTTTGGGGAGGACAGTTGGGGAAGTAGCCAGCCTAGGATTAGAGGATTAAATTATGGGTAATTTATCCCCTAGTACTTGTGAAGAGTCTAATAAATAAATTATAATTGAGCCTCATTCATTTGAAGCTAAATGGGAATAAGCATAATCCATATTATTTTACAAAGACCCTAAGACGCAAGCCTGAATATTGGAATGAGAAATCTCAACCTTTCTCTTGAATACAGCAACTTGGTGCAGAGTGACTTACAGTAGGGGAAAATCCAACATAATGGCTTTGCTGGGTTTTCTTCCTGTGTAAGTGAGTTCTAGTGGAGGACACTGCCTAGAAGAGGAGGGGCAACGGGGAAGGGATCTGATCGTGGATGATGTGAAGTAAGGGCCTTCCTGCTGAGTGGGCAGCCGAACTCAGGCATAAGAAGGAGAAATTGGCAGAAGTTGATGATAGGTAGTCATGGAGCATGACAGCTTTTTTGATAGAGATTTGGAGACGCTGCATCAGGCAGAGGAGCAGAGTTAGAACTATTGAGATTATAGAAAATTCACTCTCCAAAAGGGATGAAGCTATCCAGAAAGAGAAAAATAAAAAGGTGAAACTGGAGGAGGAGGAGGAGGAGGAGGAGGAGGAGGAGGAGGAGGAGGAGGAGGAGGAGGAGGAGGAGGAAGAGGAGGAGAATTCTTTTCTTGCTGATTTTCCTTGAGAGTTTAAAAACAAACAGCATGGTTAGTTATTAGATTGTTGGCAGTAAATGAGCTTGAGAAACAGAAAATCAGGAGCCACGTGGAGAATTCAAACGTCTATTAAAGATGTTGGGCCCTCAGCATGAGCAAGGCAGGCCAGCTAGGATAGAGATGCTGCTGGGGCGGGGCCTACTACTGCTCTTATTCCTAGCGTCACCACTCCTAAATGAGAACTTTAAAATATATACCCAAGGGAGCTACAGTACGAAGCTGTTTATGAATGGAAAGGGAAAAACTATAGAAAATAAGAAAAATATTAATCATTCAAGTTCCCCAAATTTTCACTTTCAAAGGAATACACAGATTACATGTATACTAAATACTTCTTTTCAATTACTCCTTTGTTCATTCAATGACCTTCCTGACTCCTTTGGCAGGAAAGAGGAGGCTGTTCTAGAAAGAAACAAAGTCACTGGAAAAACATTTTCTAAGAGTTTGGCCTTACCTAATGCAGTTACTTTGAGGCAGGAACAGGAAGCAAGGCTCCTCTTTCCAAAAGACCTCAAATCCACTGACGGTTATCATGAAAATAGCCGTAGGTGTGTGTATAATCCTCTTCCCCCTCTTCTTCTCACGTTTGCATTACCATAGAGCAAGTCCACATCACAAGCAGGAACAGGCCAACACAAAGCACTGAAGCTCACAGCTGCCACTGAGTTCTATTTGTCCCAAAATGGTCTTGTTTGGAGCCCTTTAATAAATGGAATTTATGGAATATGACACTATGCTACAAAAACCTCATCTTTGAGAACATGTCATGTTATTAATGACAGCAAACTCAAATGCCTCAGATAAAAAAAAAAAAAAACATTTACTCAGCAAAAGACAGGTCTCAGAGCCCATCTCAGACCTCTAAGCAGTCTTGAATGTCTTCAGTGTTTAACTTCCTAAAACACTGATGTTTGGCAATGAAACACATTTCTAATACAAATGTTTTGTTTACTTTTATAACAGTAAAATCAGAAAATACTGCAAAAATCTAAAGGAATATAATCGGAGAATGGTATACTAACATGTCAGAAACACTGAAGAGTCATAGTAGATTTGTTGGGTGTAAATATTGAAACTTTGAAAAGTTTGTTATAAACTCATCATTTTACTTATTTGTTTCAATGGAACCAAAACTATAGAGTTTGTAGAAAGGGAGGGACTAACGTACCTTCCTTCCTCCTATGTTTGGTTTTTCTTGGGGGTGGGGTGTCAGAGGCTCACTAAGTATCCTCTGCTACCAAGTGCTAGGAAGGCAGCCATGTGCCTCCCCCCTTTCCTCTCAATGCCTCCTTTCCCAGGAAGAACCAGAACTTGAGTTTACAGATGCAGAGCTTGTGTAGTAACCACTTGCAAATACTGTAGTGAAAAGTATTTAGAGTTTACTCAGCCATTTGAATCCTTGCTCTGATCTGCACCCCCACACCCCACAATCTGCAGTCCAACAAAGGTGTCCACAGAACAGATTGCAGTCGTGGTATTATGGAGAAGTAGACAGAATGGCACTCCCCACTCTGAGGCTAAGTAGATAATTGACCCTCTGCTTCCTCTTCTATAAACCAAAGAAGATAAATCTTAAAAGCACCTGCCCTGCCTGTCCCAGACTGAGGAAGATAAAAAATGGGTACACATATGTTTAAGCTACTTAAAAAACAATAAAAATCACTTTATAAACCTTCCTATTAAAAATCCTTTCCCATTCTTCAGAGCTTGATCAATATGCACTAGTTATCAATAAAATAGAAAATATTTATACAATAGTTCATTTATGTACATGTCAAATATTTGTCTTGAAGGAGTAAAAAATTAAGAAAAGCAAAGACAATTTTCTGTTCTTTCTAGATCATAATTCTAATTTCTTTTTTATCTTTAATTAACTGAAACAAGATTATAAAATACACTGAATTCTACCATTTCACTCTGACAACTTGGAAAAATCAGTACAAAATTAGTCTACGTTAATTGTTTTGTTTCATGTATTTCTATGTATGTATGTGTAGAGTGTGTATAGGATGTGTGTGTATGTGTAGGATGTATGTGTGTGGAGTGTGTGTGATATGTATATATGGAGTGGGGGGATGTATATACATGTGTGTGTGTAGTGTGTGTAGGGTATATAGAATATATGTGTGTAGGATTTGTGTATGTGTGTGTGTGTGTGTAGGATTTACGTATGTGAGTGTAGGATGTATGTGTGTATAGGATGTGTCTGTGTACGTGTGTGTGTAGGATGTATGTGTGTGTATGTGTGTGTGTAGGATTTATGTATGTGAGTGTAGGATGTATGTGTGTATAGGATGTGTCTGTGTGTAGGGTGTATAGGATGTATATGTGTGTGTATGTGTGTGTGTAGGATTTATGTATGTGAGTGTAGGATATATGTGTATAGGATGTGTCGGTGTATGTGTGTGTAGGATGTATATGTGTAGGATGTATGTGTGTGTGTGTGTGTGTATGTAGGATTTACATATATGAGTGTAGGATATATGTGTGTATAGGATGTGTCTGTCTATGTGTGTGTGTGTATGTGTGTGTGTGTGTGTGTGTGTGTAGGATTTATGTATGTGAGTGTAGGATGTATGTGTGTATAGGATGTCTGTGTATGTGTGTGTAGAATGTGTGTGTGTAGGATGTGTGTGTGTATGTGTATGTGTGTGTGTGTAGGATTTATGTATGTGATTGTAGGATGTATGTGTGTATAGGATGTCTGTGTATGTGTGTGTAGGATGTGTGTGTGTAGGATGTGTGTGTGTGTGTGTGTAGGATTTATGTATGTGAGTGTAGGATGTATGTGTGTATAGGATGTATGTGTGTAGGGTGTATAGGATGTATGTGAGTGTAGGATGTGTGTATGTATGTGTGTGAGTGAGGATATACATGTGTTGTGACACAGGCCTGACCAGAGGACAATCTTGGGTGTCTGTGCTCGGTCTTCAGCTTGCCTCGCCTATCAGTACTAAGATGGCAGGCCTGTGCACATGGCTTTTGCTTGGGTTCTAGGGATTCGAACTCAGGTCCTCACCATGCACCCCAAGCATTTTACCCACTGTGCCATCTCTCTTGGAAATATTGAGATGACTGACCTCTCTCTAATTTCACCATAATCTGAGAGAATTGAGCTGTAGGCAGAACTAAGGCAGCTCAGAACTCACTCAGACACAAAGGGACGGGGTCAGAATGCGGGAAATCAAGGCAGCACTGGGCTGGAGCCGCATGAGACAGACACACAGCAGTTCTGGAGATGGACAATGTGCACTGCTGCCAATGGCAGGGAGCCCGGGCACCGCCCTTCCGCCAGCCCTCTGACTCGGTGCCACACACATACTTTTTATTTAACTACTGCATAATTTGTTTTTTGAGACAGGGTTGCCCTATGCAGCCCTGGATGTCCTAGAACTCTGTCCATAGACCAGGCTGGCCTCAGACCCAGAGCTGGCCTCTGCCCGTGGAGCTCTGAGATTAAAGGCAGAAATCATCTGCTATATTTCGAGAAATATTTATGAAATGGCAGGACTACTGCAGAAGCCAAATGGAACCCTGAAATATTTATTTTCTTTTTAAAATATTTCTTTTAATTTTTTTTATAATAAAATTTCTCACTATGGAGCTCAGTTCAACAAGCAGAACATAGGCATATTCAGACACTGATATTTTTTGATAATTCATGGTAGTGACACACAAGAAGAGATACAAATATAGAAAGTCATTTTAGTAAATGACAAAAAATTAGCCTCTGTTGAGCTTAAAACACATAAAACAATTCAGAGAATTGTTGCATTTTAAAAATTATTTGACAAAAAGGAAGTCAACTGGGACAGCTCCAGTGAGCAGACACACAAACCAAGGACTACGGATAAATGTTTCTTCACATGTTTCTTTTGTATCATCTAATATGCTTGAAATTAATAACAAAGAATGTTGGCCAACATTAACAAAATGCCTGCTTTTAAACGAAGTTCAGGGGGCTGGAGAGATGACTCAGTCATTATGAGCACCATCTGTTCTTCTAGAGGTCTTGAGTTCAATTCCCTGCAACCACATGATAGTTCACAGCCATCTATCCCGGGATCTGGGCCATGCAGGTGAGACTTTTAACATATCTGACTACAGTTTCTTTGAATATCTCTAGTTGCTAAGGGGGAAATGACCATGATACCATGGATGCCTAAACTCACCAAACACAAGCACAAATACTTGACTCAAATTATTTTTTAAAAAAATACTTATTTGTGCTTGCGTGAGTGCATACATGTGTCATACGTGCGTGCGTGCATGCATGCGTACGTGTGTGCATGCATGCGTGCGTGCATCATACGTGCGTGCTTGCATGCGTGCGTGCGTGCGTGAGCTTTGGGCGTAGGTGCTCGCCTTCACCGTTGCTCATGCAGTGCCTCTCTTGTTTCTGCCAGCACACAGTACTCCCATGAGCTTCTGAGCGATTCTCCTGCCTCTGCCTGGCATCTCACTGTAGGAGTGCTGGATTATCGATGTGTAACACAGAATCTGGCTTACGTGGGTTTGTGGCCTACCGGATCCAACCTGAGACATCAGGCTTGCACAGCTAGAACTGTTACTGTCTCGAGCCACCTCTACAACAACTCTTAAATAACTTTGGGGTTATTAAACTACATTTAAGATTTTAAACTAAAACATCAGTAATTGTTTTTAGTAATAGTAAGCTCATGAGTAGTCATTCTATCAGAAATCATTTAGTGTTCTTCCGAGTATTTACGTGATTTGGCCTTTCCTGTTTCCTTAAGAAGAATGGAAGTATCATTACACAGAGGTATGTTCCAGAGAGGGAGACCTGCTGCAGGTTACAGAACACTGTCTCCTAAAGTACATATCGTCTAGTGTGGACTCACAGAAAGCTTCTCCTTGCTTTCATATTGTCTGATCAAGAATATATTACAGGTAGTCACCCATCACTGAATGAATAGCTACTTAAAAACTCCAAAGGAAAGGAGGTCTATGCAAAAACTTGCCCTGTGTTACTCAAACTATAGAATGAATATTCTCTAATATGCATTGGTTCTCTTAAGCTCACATAATAAAATATTCCTCTCATATATAAAATAGACAATTGTATTTCTTTTACAAAATTTCCTTTTAAAACACTATTTCTAGACTCACTCTGTTAACACTTAATGTTTGACAACTGTGTTTACTTTAATTGTAATTGAGACTAATGATAGTATCTCATCTTCCTTTTAAATTTACCCCAGTGTAATCATAATCATAACCTCAGGCGGCCATGCTGAAGTTCTGGTGTCATTGTTCATAGTATTTATCATAGCTAATAATTATTAAATACAACCACGAGCCAAGCTTGAAGTGGACTTTGTGCCCATCCCCCACTGCCTGTGTGCTTTAGGTAAAGGTTAGGCAGTATTCTAATGTTTTATTAACCAGCAATTTCATATGTGTATACAATACATTTTGATGAAGTCAACCCCCCATCCCATCCTCTCCAGTATCTCAGTTTTTAAGGAGGAAGTTAATTAGAATAATGAACAATTTCTCCCCATGTATGTGGTGAAGGATATATAGCTGGGGCTGTGAGCACCTCTTTTTGCATATATTTCTTTCTTACTTTATGTCACTATGTAATGCATGACTGACTCATGTATCACATATGTGAGTGTAGACATTAGGTCCTGGACATAGTACCAGACGTCTCCTTGATTGCTAACTGTGAAAGTAATACTCATGGTGTTTGGGAGCTTAGAGAGTGTGCATGTTAGGTACCTGACCTGTAGAGACACCGAGTAAACAATCATTTGTCATGCTGTGACTCTGCCAAGCTGAACCTAGCACGTGCTATGCAAACCTTTCTACATTGTTATGCAATGTAAATTGCATAACATAATATGCTATAAATATGCTATGGAACAATAGTTTTGTATGTCAGAGTTTCATTCCACCTAGCCCTGCCCCCACAAACACTAAATATAAAAGGTATATTTGAAGCCAATAAAGGGGTAGATCTGAACCCTGTTGAGAAGAAAGAATGAAGGAGAATTGTAGACCTAGAGCCAGCAGCTTTTCCCATTGTTCAAATAGCTCTCGTTATCATATAATGATGGATGACATTAAAAGCTCTACTACTATTTTATAGATGAGATATTAGGTGTGGTCACAGTTCAAAAATCCTGCAGTTACTTTTCTAAAAGGAGTAATTCAAATTCTAACTTGAAACAAAATTTTACCAAAATTCTACTAATAAGGGTCTAAAATGGAAATAACTTTTATTAACGTTTAATCATTTTTATTTTCTTTTCAAGGGAAGAAAATGCAATAATTTATTTTGAAAATGAGGCAGGGTTAAGGAGAAGACTCAGTCAGTGGAAGATTTGTAATTCATGCATAAGGATCAGAATTGATCCCCACGTTAAAGAGCTGGTTCAGGTTGGTGGCACTCACTCTAAAGCCAAGACTGGGTGTAGGGCAGAAACAAGATAATCCTTGGGCCTTGCTGCTGGCCCAAAGTCCAAATCAGTGAGCTCCACATATGATGAGAGACCCCGACTCAAAGATACGAGATCAAAGAATACCTGGTGATGACCTCGCACGATAACAACATACACAGAGAATAAAAACACGTACATTTAGTGCTGTTTGAGCGTCAAGTAAATGGAAGAGAGTCATACTGAAAACTAGCCAGACGATGCTGGCCTGCGGGCATGTCTGTGAAAGATTGTCTTCACTGTTAATTAATGTGGGAAGACAGACCCAGAGTGCGTAGTACCATCTCACGGGTTCAGTCCTAGGCTCCAGAACAACAGAAAAAGCTAACAAGTAAGCAGGCAAGAGTGTGTTGATTCTCTCTTGGTTCTTGACTGTGGATACCAAGCAGTTAGTTAACTGCTAATGGTCCCGCTGTGGCTTCCCTGAGATGGTGGACTGAAGTTGGAGCTGTAAACTGAGCAAAAACCCTGTCTTGAGATGTTTGTCACGGCAACAGAAAGGAGACTGAAATGTACAGAGTTCTGGCTCTCCAACAGTTCTCATGACCTGACACAGTAATGTTACCTCTCCTAGACCAAGTCTTCAGTAGCTAGACTGCCCCAGCAGACTTCTTTCCTTGCAGGGTTCACACCCTGATGCACACAGGGTGGGAAAGGATAAAACAAAGTCTAGAATGGTGGGTCAGCGGGATCCCAGTCCTGTGGTGAATGGGGGATAGGGGAGATGTGGGGGTGTCAGGAGAGTGGGACAGGGGAGGTAGGGGTTAGGAGGTGAAGGGGGTAAAGAGAGTGGGGTGGTTTCCTCTGAAGATTCAGTGTTTAGAAAACAGCTCATGCACATACACGGTATTTGGGGTAAATCAAGAGCTGTATACATGAACCTTGGAGCATGGGAAGGGCTTCCTTCTCCTTACGGTGAACTTTCATTGGCTGAGGTTTCAAGTACCTCATTTGCATGGAGAAGCCTTCCAGGAAATTGAACCTGTGGAGGATTATGTGACATTCCACCGGTAGAAGATTGGGGTCCAGCTCCCCAGATCAGGCAAAGAGGAAGCCTGCTAAGAAAGGGGAGTCTCCCATTTTGCGGTGAGCTCAGGAAAGCGGTCCAAACATGGCAAACTACGACCTTAGTAGCAAGGTGCAAAATCAGCCTGTCTGGCACAGGTGTGAGTTCATGCTCGGGAAGAAACATGCTATGACCCGTTACATCCAGGTCTCTATATTCAGTCATGTCACGGGATTCTGTACACATATTGGCACCACGCACACACACAGGCAAATGACTATGGTGAGGCTTCACAGCCGACAGTGACAAAGCTGAGGTTCAACCTGAAGCTGACTTGAAAGTCACTGCTAAAAACTGACAAAGTGGCACAAACCTGAGCTTGTTTAAGAACAGTGGAAACAGAGGGTACCTCTTAGTTGCAGATTTTAAATTGCCGCCAATCTATATTGAGCAAGCACTTTTTTTTCACTTTTAAAGTATGTGTATGTGTGAGAAACAGAGCAGGATGCAGAATGCAGGAAAGAGAGAGGGAGGGAGGGGGAAGAAAGGGGGAGAGGGGAAAGGGAGAGAGAGAAAGAGAGGGGGAGGGGGAGGGGGGAGGGAGCTAGCAGAGCACTGTTGCGGGTGTTTGTGGAGGCCAGAAAAGAGTGTTGGATCCTGCAGAGTTGGACTTTAGCTGTTGTGAGTTCTGGGGCCTAGGTAATTGAAACTGAACTTTATTCTTCTGTAAGAGAAGTACACTTTTATCTATCCTGCCCACAGTCCAATTTCAAAAGGGGAAAACAAAGCTCCCCGTTGGCTCTTCCTAGAAAAATAACTCGAACATATCCCTCCCACCATTGCTCACCCTGCAGAAGGCAGGATGCAAATTAATCCAAAGAGACAGTGTTGATTGAGGGTGGTTAGAGACCAGCTTTTAACCCAGAAGCAAGCAAACTGCCCCACGTGAAGACTCAGGCACCATCTTTTAAGATGTCTTGATTTGTTACAAGTTATACTGGCTGGTTTTGTGTTAATTTGACACAAGCTGGAGTTATCGCAGAGAAAGGAACCTCCCTTGAGGAAAGGCCTCCATGAGATCCAGCTGTAAGGCATTTTCTCAATTAGTGATCAAGGAGGAGGGCCCCTTGTGGGTGGTACCATCTCTGGGCTGGTGGTCTTGGGTTCTATAAGAGAGCAGGCTGAGCAAGCCAGGGGAAGCAAGCCAGTAGGTAACATCCCTCCATGGCCTCTGCATCAGCTCCTGCTTCCTGACTTGCTTGAGTTCCAGTCCTGACTTCCTTTGGTGATCAGCAGCAATGTGGACGGCGTAAGCTGAATAAACTCTTTCCTCCCCAACTTGTTTCTTGGTCATGATGTTTGTGCAGGAGTAGAAGCCCTGACTGAGACAAAAGTTAAGCTCCCTATCACTTGTACAGGGGCTCACTCTACTGGTACATGTTCATCAGAGTTTACCTTGGGAAACCCTTTCTCTTATGTCATAACTATTCCTCAAACAACCTGCCAGTGACGTTGTGCCCAATGCCACCTATAAACAGCCTAAGCACAGGAAACTGACACTCTGTTCTTGTATGTAGTAAAGGACTTCTGAAGTCCTTCTTCACCCCAGCAGAAGCCAACAGATAAGCTGCCTTTGGCGAGTTCCAAACACTCTCTGCTGACATATGAAACTGAGGCAGCTTCAAAGTTCTTTCACTTGACTGGGTTATTTCATGCTTTTTTTTCAGCCCTTAGCAGGAGCTAAGTTGTCTGTCCCACTTAAAGCTCATCCTATAAAAATCCATAGTGATCAAAATGAAATTTGTATAAATAAACTACACACAGTATATGTCATTCCTCAGTGTCTATGGAAGTCCTAAAAGCACTCTGAAACAACCAAAGTCTGATCTCAGATAGAACCCTGAAAGCAAACTACCATGGCAATGAAAATCCATTCAGAAATATTACCTAGAGAGTTAACTACAGTTTGGAATAAACAAAACAACCTCTGTCTAGGCAGGTAAGGTAGTTTTCCTTCAGTGTGGAGAAATAAAAGAGAAAACCAATTTCTGCAAGTGGACCTCTGACCTGTACACATACTTTATGGCACATACATACCTATCCTATACACACACAATAATAAATTAATGAAGTGTTAAAAAATTAGACCAATTTTTACTTGCTTTAGTAAAAACAGTTTCGGAGATAATATCACGAAACCATCTTCTTCATACTTGAACAAATACCATCATAGACGGCTATTTTATTAAAATGGAAAATAAGCTCAAGTAGTTTGAAAATCCTCCCACTTAAATCAGTATCCTGTAAGGAGTTCCTGGAGCGGGCTTCTGTGGTCTCCTCTCTTAGTCATACTCACTTGGCATCTTCAGTCTCACTGAGAACATGTAACGCTTTTGACTTTAGTAAAAGGTTTTGAAGACTCCATTGTGTGAAGATTCGTGATTTAACAGTTTGCTGTCTTGCATCCTGTAGTCTTTCAATCCTGACAACTCCTTAACTTTACTTTATAACAGAGGTATGATGACCTTCCCTTCCCTACCGACAGGACGGACGCTGAACCTGCATTGGGTAACAAGCTTCCCTGGTACTCACAGAAGGAAATATTTTTGATAAAACATAGCTAAAAATGGGTCAAGGAGATAAATACCCATCCTTTAAATAAAACACAGAATTCCATAATACCTAGACTCTGCTGTAGTGTTTTCCTTGTTGGTAAACTTTAAGGCCCATGGAAACAAAAATTACACACACACACACACACACACACACATACACACATACACAATACACATACACATGTGTGTATGTGTATTGTGTATGTGTGGTATAAACACACTCATACCTCTCTTATATTCAGTATACCTTATGAGTCTCATACTAAGTTTTCTGGGCAAGTAAGGGTTTCACATCTCCTAGAAATGGGACCCACCCTTGTAGTGGGTAATAATAAAAACGTAGGACCTGCACATTCCCGCCCTTGTACCTCTAACTTTCTGCCCTGGCAGCCTGGGCAAGGAATGACTGACTTGGTTTTATCTCACAGAGATTCACTGGCCCAGAGCTCCAGAAATGTTTCCTCCAAGCTCACTAGATTCCCACTGGCGGGTTGCTACCACACCAATCCCATGCTACAAATCCCCCACAGCCTGGAGCACCTCAGGCAAACTCACACTGGGCCAACCTACCTTTCTCTCTTGAAACCAGAGGAGCTTCCACATAAAGGAAAAGCCAACACAAACTTAGTTCAGAAACACCGGTGACTCAATCCGCCATGATACTAGGAAACTGTAACATCTACATCTCACCCCTCTGCTATCCCAGCTCCAAAAGGGAATAACTCTCTCCTGCTTCCTCTCTTCCTCTGTCCAACCCGGAAGTCCCGCCTACTTGCCCAGTGATTGGCTCCTTTATTCATTAGGATATTGGTTCACAGGAACAGCACCAGGCCCATCCACAACAAACCCCTAATCTAAATAGCTGTTTCTTCCTAAGAAACTATGTGATCTGGCTTCTTAAGGATGTATTTGGTAAGACATTCAATCCCTATCCTGAGAATGGCAGAGGATAGTTAGAGATGGCTTCAGGATCCTTGAAATGCAGTGAATCCTGGGATGCAATTTAAGCATGAAATGCACACTATATTTTAGAGTCTGGTATGAATGGATGAGAAATATCCTTAATTGCCACACACGAGAAGTGGATGTTTTGGCCACACTAAGGATGAGCTACTGCTGCATTTACACTCACCTGCTTGCTTTTACTTTGTGACGTGGCTGCCAGGACATTTATACTCTTGCCTCACAGCTCACACATGCTGTGCTTTCCCACCACACCAAGCCCATCCAAACAGTCCTGGAGCGACTGTTTGGCCTGGGCATGACTTTGCTCTAGCCTGGAAAGTTCAATTATGGAGTGAGAAAAATAGGAAATTTGTCCCCGAGAGCTTTGAAAGCACTCCATTCTTTGAAGCAATGGGAGTCCCTCACAGCACATTTGCACATGATATTTTTTCCATCTTACCAATATACCAAAAAAAACCCCAAAACAAAAACAAAACAAAACAACAAACAAACAAAAACATGAAAACTTGCAAGAGGACTGGATAGATAGCTCAGTGGATGCTTTTCCAGAGGACTCAAGTTGGATTCCTAGAACCCACATAGTGGCTCACAACCATTGTAACTCCAGTCCCAGGGGATCAGGCGCCTTCTAACCTCCATCTGCACCTGCACTCGTGTGCACAAACACACACACAGAAACCCACAAATACACGTGCTTAAAAATAAAACTGGGCTGGAGAGATGGCTCAGCAGTTAATTGCTCTCCCAGAGGTCCTAAGTTCAATTCCCAGAAACTACATGGTGACTTACAACCATCTGTAACGGGATCCCATACCCTCTTCTAGTGTGTCTTAAAACAGCTACAGTGTACTCTTACAAATATAAATAAATAAATAAATAAATAAATAAATAAATAAATAAATAATTAGTTAAATTAAAATAAAAACTTTAGAAATATATTTTGGAGCCTGTGAGCCTCTGTGGCTTCCAAGTTGACTGCTTAGCATAACTGAAGACCTTCTTAACATGCTTATAGGTCTCAGTAGACTAGATAGTGTCCTGTGGCTGGCCCCTGAATCTCTGAGTGACTCCTCCATCTATTAGGAACCCAGAGACTACAGAGGTACTCCTGCTGTGACCTGTTTAAGTGTGATTAGTCTCTTCACAGCTAGTCTAAGCCACAGGCAGACTGAGATGCCCAAGGCAGCAGTACGGTTTCTAAGAGTAGGAAGTAGTCAAAAGGTGAGAAAACCCAGTGATCAAACTTATCCTGCCAGTCTGAAACCCCAGGCTGAATTGAAAAGCCCATTATATATATATATATACACATACATATACATGTGTGTGCTTTTATTTATTCTATTTCAAAACTGATTTTGTTTAAGTTTATTATAGAGAATTTGGAAAACACATGATGTCAGTAAATGAATTCTTGTTCACCTGTCTCCAGCTTCCCTGCTTGTGGGCATATGTATATTTATAATTATATTCAATAAAATATAATATATATTTATGTATAAATTGTACATATATTATATAAATATAATTTACATATACACTACTATATAAATTATATACATAGCATATAATTTATATACAAATATATAATTATATATGTAATATATATAAATGTCACATATATATGTGTGACATTGGTTTATTTGTGTGTGATGCTGTGGGTCAGACCTGGCTTTGTGTGTGCTGGGCAAGCACTTCACCATGAATTCCACCCTCTATTCCTGTTCAGAGAACTGAACACTGAGATAGGTGAACAGACCAAGTATCAAGAAGGCAAGAGGCCCCACCCAAGCCTAACTATGCTTTTGCAGATTTTTGTTTTATTCTTTCTGGAACCTTCCTCCCTTCCTAACTTCACTAGCATCTATGTATAAACCTCAGGATCTGTTCCCCAGCTGTGCTGAGCTTGTAAAAGTACCAGCCACTATCATCCATCTGACTGACTGGCTGACTGACTGACTATCCCATCCAGAGCCCTCCATGTGACCAATGCCTTATCTTACTTGACTTGGGGAGTCAGATAGACATACCCACCTTGGGACAGGTTCTCCTGAGCCCTGTGTCCATGGGTCCTGCCTGAGCTAGCCTCATCACTGATGTTAACAAGCTCTGTCACTTCTGTACTTCTTCCTGCTGTATGGAGAAAAGCAGAGACTCTGACTTATTCAGTGTCTTTCTTATAAAAACATGGTACCTAGTTTTTACCCACGAGAGAGTAAAATCAGAGAGAGCCACCAACCCAGATCCCAGATCTCCTGACATCATGCACAGGTGCTAGGTACTTGCTTCAATGTCTGTCTTGTATTGGATCTTAGAAAACATAGTATTTTAAATTTTAACAGTGGGAGAAAATGGGGACTTCTGATCTACTGAATTGGGTCCCAGCAGTGCACTGTAATTCAACACATAATAGCAGTCTTTTCACACCGTTTATATCTATTACTATTTCTAAATCAATCTTCTCCTCTTGATCCTTACTTTCAAATCCATTTCTGGTGCATTTTCCTGACCTTTGCTTTGTCTGGCAAAATGACATTTTGTTGTTGTTGTTCCTGGGTTATTTTTGCTTGATGGTTGATTTACTCAAACTTCCTACACGCTTACAAGTGGCTTATTTAAGAAATAAAAGTCATTTTGACCCACATCCAGTAGTAAAACTCGACTAAGGGAAACCATCTTTTTTTTTTTTAAAGCTTTCAGATACAAATAGCAAAGATAAAAGAGTGTCATTTCCGCCTGTGGTTTCCTGCTGCAGCGTGATGCTGTGGATGCTGAGACCCGGATGCTGGTGAATACATACATTTGTGAATCAAGTTGCTAATATTAAATAAAAATATAGTAGTAGAGATGAGTCAGGATAGCACTGGTTTTTGCTCCGGACTGGTAGAGAAGTGACATCATAACATCTTACTTGGGAGCCTTGGGAGGTTTCTAAATTCTTCCTGGTGCCGTTTTGTATAAATATAGGATAAATTGTCAAACTGGTGTTTAAGCTAGTACCATCTTGATACAAGGCTATTTAAATGAATGACACTAGCAGTTTTGGGAAATGATTAAGAAATAATTTTGCTTCCTTCTTGATAAAGACGTCCCTGAGACTATCCTTCATCTACTGCAATATTTAGCTTCATACCATGTGGTTTAATCTGTAACTTCATTCTTAAGTGTAAATCATTTTGACTTCTCTAAAAACGTGAGCACTGTGTGGCTTGGCCTTCATGCAGGCCCCGCAGTAACTGGAGCAGGGCTGTCTCTGGCTCTTCTGTTGCCTGACTATGGATCCTGTTTCCTTAACTGGGCCACCTTGTCTGGCTTCAGCAGGAGAGGATGTGCCTAGTCCTGTAGTGACTTGATGTACCAGGGCAGGCCACCCCCTTTTCTTCTGAGAAGAGGTAGAGGAGGGGAGAGGGCCTGTGTGAGGGGGACTGAAAGGAGAGGGGGGCTGTTTTCTGTTTTTCCTTAATTAATGGAAAAACAGAAAACAAAAAACTTTTTCAACCATAAAAAAAAAATAATAAGAATAAGTGACCAAAACCTCCCGCGTCTTTGGGCATTCCTCCAGCTTATAAAATCACGGGAATGCCATGGTACATAAACTCACTAAGATGTTCATAAAACTGCACAGACATCATGGTGAACACTTTCCCCAAGCAGGAAATCCTTTTGCTCTAACAGGTTTTAATTTTTGAGTTTGTGGATATAAGTAATGCTGAGAATTTCAATTATATTTCTATGTGAAAACACTTAATAGATATTGAGTTCTATGTGTAAAGATATAAACACCTTGTGGGTATTACCTCTAACTTCACTGTTTCTCTGTTCAACAGCATAACTCTGAGGTCCCTGGGTGTCCCTGGGGTTGGGGGACCGCAGGGCTGCCCTACTGGGTCTTGGGCACACTAAGGGACTACCTCGGAGCTCCAGCCTGCCCAGCTACCTGCACAGGGAGACATTAAACGGGGATTTCGTTATCATGACTTGGCAAGGAAGGGATGTGTTAGCAAGATAGAGGAACAGAAGAGACCTTGACTCACAGAATCTAGGTGCTGACTCGTTTTTTTTAGAATTATCTGTATTCTCCAAAGAGGAAAGTAGGACTGATTTTGAAGTGTGGTTGCACGGTTACTCCAACCACTATTTAAATCTGACTTGTTTCACAACAAAGCAAACACTCCCATGTCAACAAGAGCACAATCTTCTCTCAGTTCAAAATCAAGTCATTATTCTCATGGTTGTTCAGCTGTATAAACTTGCCACAAAAAAAAAAAATCGTTGAACTGTTCACCTGGAGAGGTATAATCTACAGGTGTGAACGATACGTTAATATGAGAGTTTGAAGGAAAAACAGACTCAAATTTCAGAGAGGTGAAGTTATATCACAAATGCTTGAAGAAAATCAGTCTCACAGACCCCTCTGCTTTTAATTATTCTGTTTTCAAAACTGACCATTTAAGTTTTTTGTAGGGAATTTTGAAAGCACAAAATCCTCTTTACCTGCTGCCAGCATCCCTGCCTGCGGCCATTTCCTTCCCACCTCTTGTGATTATTGGAAAGAAAATCCCAAGGTCCACAAATCTTTATTAAGTATATTTAAGATACAGGATTCTTTTAAATATAATTATAACTTAAAATTCTAAAATACCATCATTGTTACAAGATTACTCATTGAAAAGGCCCCTGATAATCATTGTATTCATATTTTATATAATTGTGTGTTCAAATAAAGAACTGTACACACTCCACGATCTTCATGTCACTGGATTCTTGATGTCGCTGTTGTGATTTTTCTTGTACTTTTCTGACATATTGAGGTCATAGGACCATTTTGATAACATCACAACTTAAGCAGCAGATATGGAGTTTGATGCTAATACCCTCACAGAACAGTCCTAGTTAGCAGATCTTTCTTGTATGTCTTAAAAGTTACTAGTGGTGTAGCACTGGCGCAGCCAAGCTAAACACACCAGTAGGAGGCGCCCATGGGCTGAAAGCTTTGTTTCAGGGGTGCTTAACTTAATGAGACAGAAATCAAACTTACACTGGAAACTTGTGTGGAGGCCAGCCATGTCACTATTTGGTAACATCGGCCATTTTTTTCCAATTTTTTTGTAGGATTATTCTTGCCTTCATTATGAAAGAACTTGTCAGTAGTTGTGACAAATTTGTTTTTTAGGGAGAAAGTACTCCATTTAAAATGCTTTAAAAACGTATGTGAAACTACAATTAGCACCTTCTTTCTTTGCTTTTTTAACCAGGGCCTATGAGACTGCTTAGTAGGTAAACATACTTTCTACCCAGTCTGATGCCCGAGCTCCTTCCCCAGAACCCACAAGGTGGAAGGAGAGAGGCAGCTGCCGTAGGTGCTCCTCTGACCTCCACACGCATTGCCACCACATTTGTGTCCACACACATAAAAATAAATAAATGTACTCATTTTTTTAGTCTAGACCTAGAATGCAAGCCCTTATGTTCATTGATTGTTATATCCCTCTTCAAATATGTTTTTCCAGGTGTTAGTTTGGAGCGTAGAACTGGTAAGAGATTATTACAGAAATTGAAATACTCAGCACATGGTGAAATCTCTGTGAGGAGTCAGAATGGAGTGAAAGGCGGGGTCTGGTCTGGTCGCTGTGGTCACCCACACTGTGAGCCCCATCTGGGCAGGAGTTGATTTTCAATGACCAACACTTAACTTTAAGAATGTGCTGGACACTTAACTCTTCATTTTTTAGATGTTGCTCAACTGTAGCTTGACACTGGAAATACATGGCCTGTTGAAGTTAGCACTGAGGCTAAGGCACCCAAGCTCATGTGAAGCCCACAGTGTATTTAGTTCACCAAGGCAAAGAGACGGGATTAACTAGGACAGTTCATTATTGTGGATACTTTGGTGGTACAGTTGATTAAATTTCTGTTTTTAGAAATACAACACAAGCTGACTCTTGTAATACAAAGTATTCATCCATGCTTGACTTCCGGCATATTGAGAAGGAGGGAGGGATGAGGCCTGCCAAGTCTCTGCCAAGCAGAGACACTTCTCAGCATGAAAATCCCTTCTCTTCCAGCCTGCTTTGCCAGTCAGTCTGGGCTTCACCCTGTGGGCTGGCCTCAAAACTGGAGCTCCATACTTCTCTCCTTTATTTGGGTAGAGCAGTAGGCAGTTCCTATTTCTTTGGGAACCCTAGTAAATGCTCATAGCTAGCTACATGGCTACCTATGAGCAGTCACTGGTAAGGGAACTGTTTGGTTTTTTTTCCTTGAAGAACTGAACCTGTGCCTGGAATTTGAGATTGGACATGACACCCTTGAAGTACATTGGCTGTGTGGGATGGGGCAGAAGGGAATGAGTTCTGTGGGAAAGGACGGAGGGGAAGTATGGAAGGCAGGCTGCAGTAATGTCCGCCACCATGCACAACGCTTCTTTAATCCTAAACAGCTTATACAAAAGCATGTTCTCGCTGTGTGTTACAAGTATGGGAGTATGTTGGTTCAAACACTGGTTCGTGGCAGGGTGGGACTTGGGGTCTCTTTTTTCTATCTCTCTCTGTGTTATTGTCTTGAGACAGGGGGTTCTCACTGGACAAGAGGTAGCTCGTAAGTGCTCTGGTTCTACCTGTCTCTGTTCTCCAAAACTACAACTACAGAAATGTGCACCCATGCCTGGCTTTTCTCATGAATTAGAATTCAGACTTCCATGCTTATATGGCAGCCGCTGTTACTCACAGTCATCACCAAGCCTCCAAATTACATTTCCTCTGCCTATTTCAATGGGCTACATTGACAGCTATCATTGGTATCTCATTGCTTTGCTGTGGCTGGTCTTTAGAGCCGGGTGGCCTGGATTCTTGTGAGGTATCACAGGTTGCTGTGGTCTGAGAGGATTAGTTCCATTTTTACATCTCATCTCTTCTGTCAGGAGAGCCAGAGTCCAGGTAGCACTTGTTTCTTTAGACCTGGGGCATCCAACAGCTACCATGTCTGTCATCTGCGTCTCCAGTCTCTTCTGCTGTGCTCTACTTTTCGTAGAGCCTGAGTACAGCTTCTTAGCCTGCATCTGCCCTTTTACAGTGCAAGTTTCATGGAGCCCTAACAAAAGTCTCATGCCAGTCCTTGGCTCTTTCCCTGTTACTGTTAGCCTCCTCTGTACCTCCCAACATCTCTGTTGGCCTTGTGCAGAAGTTAAGACCATCCCATTCTCTTTCTTACCTGCCAAAGACCAACCAGCTTTGCAAAGTTGCCTGAACTACTACTCAAGCTTAACCTGTTGATGTTAGCTGCTTCAAAAGGACAGGTTTTCACAGTCTAGTCCCTCTTCTGACATTTTTAAAGGTACCTTGTATTTGACTGTGTATCAAAATTTGGATGTAGGAATGATTAGAGTTCATCAAAAATTTAAATTCTATTCATCAAAATGTCATTAAGAAGATGAAAAAAGGATGTGGTAGACTGGTTACAATATGCCTCTAAGAACTTAGTTAATAAAATCTGTGAGTTATAATATTGTCTCATCACTCAGTGGCAGTTAAGCAAGGGCTTGTAGTTTATTAACAGTAAGGAAGCAGAGTGGGGAAAATACCAGAGCTCTGCTTTCCACCAACATTTTTTATTGGTTGAAAATTATCAAAATATAAAATATTAGCCAAAAAAATTAGCCAAGAGTAAACAAGCATGCACCTGAAGAGGCCTGTGATGAACTCACAAAAAGATAGATATTCAGCATCATTAGAGATTTGAGCATCAAAAACCACAAAAAAAGCTCTTCTTCACCTCTAAAATTCATTGATAAATACTAGTATCAAATACTAGCAATCATTGATAAATACTACCAAGAATGATGCATAGGTTATCTAGGTCTGTTGTACATTCCTGTTGAGAGTAAAAGAGAGCACTTGGCCTATGGTTGTTGGCGCATCCTGAAAAGTCAATATATTGTGTGTACACATGCACACACATGTATGTGTACATGTATATATGCACACACAATACATATATGTATATATAATATACCTACCCTAAACAAAATACACAGGTAGTGTACTCACAGGTGTTTCTCAAAGCAGGGGAACACACACTTGTCCGTATCTCTATGGAAATGTTTGTAGCACCTCTTTCATAAAATAGGTATTCTGCATACGTTCCTTTACTCCTTTAAGATTCCTAACTTCAGATGACTCAGCCTCTGATGATCTGACTTTATGGATGTATAAAGGCATTTGCACTTAGAAGCAGTATTTGAGATTTTGTACATGGACCTTTTGGTGGCCTAGCAGTCTGCAGTCCTTTGCAAGCAGCACCAGGCAGTGGTGGCAGGCCAAAGCTCCCGACTTCTGTGTGCTCATTCAGGAGCAGCTGTTCTCTACAGACTGCTGTGTTGCCAGCATTTGTTGGATACAGAAAGTAAAGAAATGTCATGAGTTATTCAACACTTGATTATAAAACAGACTTGGTTGATGACTTGGCCCCAGTGTAGGCAAAAGATTCCGAGAATGGTGAGGGCTAACCAGGTTTGGGAGTTTAGGTGCATTACATGTGTTTCAAGTTATACCACTTTCTCTTCACAACAGGCTTTACTGAACTACGATCCCATTTTAAATTGTGGATTGTCTGTAGTAGACTAAGCGAGCTTCTGGGTAACAGCAGGGATTGTCTTAAGCTTTGTATGGATGGAAGATGTCAGAGTGTGATTGCCTCCCGGGCGGTGGTGGCGCACGCCTTTGATCCCAGCACTTGGGAGGCAGAGGCAGGCAGATTTCTGAGTTCAAGGCCACCCTGGTCTACAGAGTGAGTTCCAGGACAGCCAGGGCTACACAGAGAAATCCTGTCTATATATATATAATAAAAAGAAGTGCTATTGCCTGAGATTGAAGAAGAGGCAAAACTCAAATTTAAGGTGATTATAATTTATAATAGCATTGGCCAGTTGAAATATTAAAGCAGAGATATTCTGATTTTAACTTGGGAAATTTGTGTTTGTCTAGACATAGTAAATTTTATCTCAGTTCAGTAAAAGGCTCAGGACTAAAAAGAATGCCTACCGTTAAGTAAGCTTCTAGTAAATCCAAAGTGGTATTATTACTCCATATGAAATCTTCAGTAAGGAATTTCAATATGTCTTATTTTCTAGTTAGGTATATCTTTATAAAACAATAAAATCTTATATTTTATCTAAATGTTATTAACATATGTTATAGATTGTAGACAGCTGAGGACATCTGTTCTTCTTTTTTTTAAATATTTTTTATTTTCTATATTCTTTGTTTACATTCCAAATGATTTCCCCTTTCCCGGATCCCCCTCCCCATATGTCCCATAAACCTTCTTCTCTCCATCCATTCTCCAATCACCTCCCTCCTTTTTCTCTGTCCTTATATTCCCCTCCAATGCTAGGTCAATCCTTTCCAGGATCAAGACCCTCTCCATACTTCTTCATGGGAGTCATTTGTTATGCAATTTGTGCTTTGGGTATTCAGGGCTTCTGAGCTAATTAATATCCACTTATCAGAGATTGCATTCCATGTGTATTCTTTTGTGATTGGGTTACCTCACTTAGGATGATATTTTCCAGATCAAACCATTTGCCTAAAAATTTTGTGAATTCATTGTTTCTAATTGCTGAGTAGTATTCCATTGTGTAAATATACCACATTTTCTGTATCCATTCCTCCTTTGAGGGGCATCTGGGTTCTTTCCAGCTTCTGGGTATTATAAATAAGGCTGCTGTGAACATAATGGAGCATGTGTCTTTATTGCATGCTGGGGAATCTTTTGGGTATATGCCCAGGAGAGGTATAGCAGGGTCCTCTGGAAGTGTCATGTCCAGTTTTCTGAGGAACCTCCAGACTGATTTTCAAAGTTGTTGTACCATCTTACAGCCCCACCAGCAGTGGAGGACTGTTCCTCCTTCTCCACATCCTCGCCAACACCTGCTGTCTCCTGAGTTTTTGACCTTAGCCATTCTGACTGGTGTAAGGTGAAATCTCAGGGTTGTTTTGATCTGCATTTCCCTAATGACTAATGATGTTGAGCACTTCTTAAGGTGCCTCTCGGCCATCCGAATTTCTTCAGGTGAAAATTCTTTGTTTAGATCTGTACCCCATTTTTTAATAGGGTTATTTGGTTCACTGGGGTCTAACTTCTTGAGTTCTTTGTATATATTGGATATTAGCACTCTATCAGATGTAGGGTTGGTGAATATCCTTTCCCAATCTGATGGTTGCCGTTTTGTCCTTTCAACAGTGTCCTTTGCCTTACAGAAACTTTGTAATTTTATGAGGTTCCATTTGTCAATTCTTGATCTTAGAGCATAAGCTATTGGTGATCTGTTCAGGAACTTTTCCCCTGTGCCCATGTCCTCAAGGGTCTTCCCCAGTTTCTTTTCTATTAGTTTCAGTGTGTCTGGTTTTACATAAAGGTCCTTGATCCACTTGGAGTGAAGTTTAGTACATGGAGATAAGAATGGATCAATTCGCATTCTTCTGCATGCTGACCTCCAATTGAACCATCACCATCTGTTGAAAAGGCTATCTTTTTTCCACTGGATGTTTTCGGCTCCTTTGTTGAAGATCAAGTGACCATAGGTGTGTGGATTTATTTCTAGATCTTCAATTCTATTCCATTGGTCCACTTGTCTGTCACTGTGCCAATACCATGCAGTTTTTAACACTATTGCTCTGTAGTATTGCTTGAAGTCAGGGATACTGATTCCCCCAGAATTTCTTTTGTTGTTGAGAATAGTTTTAGCTATCCTGGGTTTTTTGTTATTCCAGATGAATTTGAGAATTGCTTTTTCTAACTCTGTGAAGAACTGAGTTGGGATTTTGATGGGGATTGCGTTGAATCTGTAGATCGCTTTTGGCAAGATGGCCATTTTAATTATATTAATCCTGCCGATCCACGAGCATGGCAGATTTTTCCATTTTCTGAGGTCTTCTTCGATTTCTTTCTTCAGAGACCTGAAGTTCTTGTCATATGGACTCAATGCCCCAATAAAAAGACATAGACTAACCGACTGGATACATAAACAGGACCCTACATTTTGCTGCATACAGGAAACACACCTCAGGGTCAAAGACAAACACTACCTTAGAGTAAAAAGCTTGAAGACAATTTTACAAGCAAATGGTCTCAGGAAACAAACTGGAGTAGCCATTCTAATATCAGATAGAATTGACTTTCAACCCAAAGTCATCAAAAGAGACTCTGAGGGACACTTCTTGCTGGTCAAAGGAAAAATACAACAAGAAGAACTCTCAATCCTGAACATCTATGTTCCAAATTGCAAGGGTACCCTCATTCATAAAAGAAACTTTATTAAAGCTCAAAGCACACATTGCACCTAACACAATAATTGTGGGTGACTTCAACACTCCACTCTCCTCAATGGACTGATCAGGAAAACAAAAACTGAGCAGGGACACAGTGAAACTAATTGAAGCTTTGGACCAATTAGATTTAACAGATATATATAGAACATTCTATCCTAAAGCAAAAAAATATACCTTTTTCTCAGCACCTCATGGTACCTTCTCCAAAATCGACCATATAATTGGTCCCAAGACATCTGTTATTCAATAGACGTCTGCGTGAGTGATAAATTCTTTGTCAAACATAGAGAACTAGTCCAGAGACTCCGCGGCTTCAGTCTAAGGCTGAGAGGGCGGGAACGTCAGCGGCATCTGACGGACATTCTTCGCTGTTTTCTTGCCTTTGCTCTCCTTAGCTGAGTGGAATTATTGGAACTGGGTATGTGTCGCTGTTTCTAGTGACAATATTTGGAACTGAATAAACTGGCTAACTAGTACAGATGTTGGAGTTACTTTTCAAAAGAATTCTAATTATTTCAAAATTAGTCAAGTTACAGTATTCACAAATTACCTGTAATTCATTGGATGATGGGAATGGTATCGCTAAATGAACATGCGCATCCATTTCCACTGGAAAAATGTAAACTCTTACAGAAGTCATAATATCATTACATATGTAATATATTCTATAAACAAGACTGCAGATGAGAGAATCTATACATTTATAACTATCTTATGAAACATGATTTTAGTTGTTCTATAATGAAGTTTTATCGGCAAATGTGAACAACTCCCATTTGCTAGCACACAGGTGTTTATAGAATTCTTCATTTTACAGACTTGTTTTCTCTGTCATTCATGAAAAAGCCCATCAGATGGTCAAACTCCCACAGTCTGCTGATGTCCATTGAGGACCACATAGATCCAGAAACAGGACTCTAGGGTGCTGTGCCAGGAGGTTCCTAGATTCCTGTTGGGCAAGAAAGCCTGTGGGAGAAAAACAAATCCATCACCCTCATGACTCTAGTGCACCTCAACAAGATTGAAGGCTCTGGTCGCCACAGGGGCTGGCTTGGTGAAGTTGTATGTTCTTAGTTCTTGGTTCCTAGCAATACATTCCTCCTTATTGCCTGGTTTTAGTGTTGCCTCTGCAGAAGGCAGAAATTCTTAAGTAAAATGGAAATAGGTTGCTGAATGAAAATCACTCCAGGAATATCTTCTGGTTGTTACTTTCCTAAGAGGCACATGCATTAGTCTTTTGCCCATGTAATGCCAACTTTCATCATGAGAGCAATTCTGTAAGTTAGGTATCGTGAGCTTTTGCTTTCACTAGTTTTTCAGTGCTGGTGATGAAATTCAACCTTTCATACGTCCTGGGCCAAACTCTATTCTGAGCTAAACCTAGCCCTATTGCCAGTTTTATTTTAAATGATTATTTTAATTTTGTTTTTGTGTTTATGTTTGTGCAAATGTGTGTCACGTGTGTGCAGATGACTGGTGGAAACCAGAAGGGACTGTAGGATACATTAGAGCCAGAACTTTAAGGAGTTGTTAGCTGCCCAAAGTGGGTGCTGGTAACCAAACTCAGGTCCTCTGGAAGATCAGAAACCACTCCTAATTAATGAGCCATCTCTCCAGCCTCTAGTTTTTGTTTGTTTGTTTGTTTGTTTGTTTTTTGTTTGTTTTCATTTTATTGAGGATATTCAAGTCACTACTTCCAGAAGGTTGAATTCTGAAACAAATGGCGGAACTGAGCATCTGAGTTCAGCTGCTCTACTCCCAAGTCCAAACATATTTCCATCTCTGAATTTAAAAATAAAATAAAATAAATAATCTCCAGCTATGAGATATAAATACTAGCTCTTCCACAGAATTAGGGGCAGCCTCATCTCCACCGCTGATATAGTGTCATGCTGACTGTTCATGACTAGAGAAGAACATTTCTCACATGAATGTGTCAAACCCCTTTTCAGTGTCTGCCTTGAGCTGTATTGCATAGGAAGCTCAGGAGAAGACAAGGGAGAAGAGGCAAAATTATGCTTTGTCCTAAGATGGGGAACATTTTATGTTAACTAATAACACAGATATTCTTTCTATTTAAAATCTTTACATATATGCTTTCCCTTATTTTGAAAATCGGGGTGTTGTTCCCATTTCGCTTGCTGTAGGCTGGTAGCCACTGGTTCTGAGAGTGTGTCCGTGGTCTTCCCACGTCCTTTGCCAGTCTGGACCCTTAGCTCAGTTCCCCTTCTTCGTGAGTCCCAGAGGTGCACTCAGGCAGCAGGACCTGACCCACATCCCCATAGCCCTAGTGCCTGTTTTCATGTTTGTTTCATGGGTTCATTTGCCAATAGCATCCTTCTGGGCTGTTTTTCAGAAGCCTCCCACGTAAAGAGATGAAAGCGGAATTTCCGAACTCCCAGAAATCTCAGCGGTTCTTTGCAGCTCCCACATTATTGGTAACCCCACACTTCAGGAGCTGGGCTTCCTGGCTTTGCTCCGGTGTGTGAGTCATCTCCCCATTTGCTCTGCAATCTCCAAGTCTTACTAGCTCTGCATTCAAATATCTCCTCTGCCTCCTCCTTGATGCTGCCTTCTCTTTAGGGACTTAGCCTCCGTCACTCACTTTCCTGCCTAAGCTAACCACACTGAGGCCACAGGTGGCCCACCGCTGCTGGCTTCTTTATACTTGAGTTTAATAAGAGCTTATCCATAAAATCTGACTTCTTCTGCTCTCAGATCTCCTCCCACCTTAATCATCCACCAAATATCCGCTGACAGCCGCCAGTGCACTGTGGGGAATACATGGATTTCTATGGTATGCAGTCGGTGGCTAAGCCTGAGTCTGGTGTCCTTGGAAAATTGAAACGTGTAGAAACAGCACTGACAGCCCGTGGATGTGCTTAATGAGGGCGAGGAGCGTGACTCCTCACGGACCTTAAGCTGGGTCGTGGGAGCAGAAATGTTGGCTTACCTTGGAGGCAGAGGAGGAAGAATAAACAGAGGTCAGAATGGGACTTAGGAAGATTCGCAGCTTAATGCATATCTCTCTGTTGCTGAATAATATGACAGGGCTGAGCGGAGGAAACGGATGTAACTTCAAAACATGGGGCTCTGAGAATACCTTTCTCCTCCTACTCATCCTCTGTCATCCTTTTAATATTCGCTCCCGTATGGATCTTTTTAAAACTTGCTTGTTCACATTATTTGTTCCATTACTGAATTTCTGAAACTATTTTCCTGATATTTTTCTCTGATGCATACCTGTATGTATATAGACCTTATCACAGCCCATCTATTCCAGGAGATTCCCAGGAATACAGTGTGTGCTCTGAAGTGTCCTGGTAACCATACTAGCCTGTGAGGGGCTGACTCGTCCATAGTGCATCATCAAAAAGAGCATCTCCCTCCCCAGATCATTCCCTGTGACCCTTTTACGTTAGCAGGCTATAGTGTGCTCTGCAGAAAGCGAGAAAGAAATCTTGACCAGTGTGTAACTTAAGGTGTAGTGTGCTCTGCAGAAAGAGAGAAATCTTGATCAGTGTGTAGCTTGTATTTTAAAGCCTGTTTCCTTCATGTTTTGTGAATGTTCTAAATGGCACCATCTCTAACACGTGGACATGGTACGTTGGGATTTCCTACCATTCTGTCTCATTTGTAAACCTGTGAGGGCATCATGAGGCACCCGGCTTTCCAAAATCCAGTGAAGGCGTCAAGACGCACACCGCCTCTCTTCTTTTCATCCCCTGACATTTCCAGGAATTGTAAGACTAGAGATGCTTTTGAAGAACTAGGAATTTCTCCCTCTCCTTTTTAGCAGTATTCAGTAACCAAGGTGAATTACTTTCCGGCGGCATACATTGTAGGCAAGTAGGCTTTTGGCTCGTTCTTCAAATCAGCGGACTTTGAGTACACAGTGCACAACCTCCTCTAAAGGAAGAAATCTGTTGAGAATTTTAATTGTTCATAATTTCTACGCTTCCCATAATTGCAAAGAACAGAAACTTATCATTTTCCATGATGCCTTCTGACTCTTTTAGGCTGCATTTATGTCTCCTCATAAGGTAATGTTGGAATCCCAATGAGGGATTAAATTTAATTTCAAGGCAATATAGAATGAGATTCCATAGATTAAAAAGTGAATGAACGTTGTGCTTGGTATCAGTGCTTTTTTAATTCCATAATAATAAAGCTCGCACTTGCTGGCTCCTTGTGTGTGACTCTTGGCTCTTCATGTTAACTCATTTTACACAGGGAAGTCTGCACAGATCTTTAAACAGAGGCATCCTCGTTCTTGTATACTAGACTAGTGTGGCACTTTTATACAATGTAACTAAACGTTTTACCTTTTATTTAAATCTTTCATTTATTAAAGGTCACATTTATTTTTAGTCCCACTAAGTAAAATAAACTTTTACTCACTTGTTTTGAGAAACTTGCCTCATCATCTGCCATTTCCTCTTTCACTTTCCATATTCAATTTCACTTTTGATTTATACTATTTCATGACTTACTATGACCAATAACTAGACTATCCTGTGAATGTGCAGACGAAGTGCCAGCCACAGCAGAGGAAGAATTAACCCTGAGAGGTCTGTGACTATTTCATAGCTCTAGAGCAGATGACCCTTGAAACCTTGTTTGAGACTTAGACTAGTAGCTGAAGTAGCTGATAGGAGGGCAGCCCAGATAACAACGAAGCTCAGAGATGACTTCCTCAGGCCTTCAGCCTCTATCTCTTAACAATGTCTTAGGAGACAGAGAGCAGCTTAAAGGTGTACGTGAAGTAGCATCCTGGAGCCCATTTCTTTCTTTTTTTTTAATTTTTTTTAAATTTATTGATATATTTATTTACATTTCAAATGATTTCCCCTTTTCTGGACCCCCACTCCCGAAAGTCCCATCAGTCCCCTTCCCTCCCCCTATTTTCCCACCTAACCCTTCCCACTTCCCTGTTCTGATTTTGTTCTATACTGCTTCACTGAGTCTTTCAAGAACCAGGGGCCACTCCTCCATTCTTCGTGTACCTCATTTGATGTGTGGATTATGTTTTGCGTATTCCAGTTTTCTAGGTTAATATCCACTTATTAGTGAGTGCATACCATGATTCACCTTTTGAGTCTGGGTTACCTCACTTAGTATGATGTTCTCTAGCTCCATCCATTTGCCTAAGAATTTCATGAATTCATTGTTTCTAATGGCTGAATAGTACTCCATTGTGTAGATATAACACATTTTTTGCATCCACTCTTCTGTTGAGGGATACCTGGGTTCTTTCCAACTTCTGGCAATTATAAATAGGGATGCTATGAACATAGTGGAACATGTATCCTTATTACATGCTGGGGAATCTTTTGGGTATATGCCCAGGAGTGGTATAGCAGGATCTTCTGGAAGTGAAGTGCCCAGTTTTCGGAGGAACCGCCAGACTGATTTCCAGAGTGGTTGTACCAATTTGCAACCCCACCAGCAGTGGGGGAGTGTTCCTCTTTCCTGGAGCCCATTTCTTTTAAGCTCATCTAATATACAGATGTGATCACATTTTGAACAAAAACTCACACAGAAATTTGGCCTCGCCCCAGATCTTCTCTGTCTATACATCCTCATTCTGTCTGTGCACCCTCATTGCAAATTCCATCTCTTCAGTGCATGATGGCAAGGACTCAGGGAGACACAGTCTTCTTCCCCACAGTCTCAGCTCCTCTGTTGAAGTTCCATAAGAACGTGTTTCCTTGGCTCTTGCTGCATACCTGCCTTCACATGGAAATACTGTGTCACAGCCTCTAGAATCACAAATGATCCAGTCTCTCCTCAGCCTATGGCCTTCCACCTTAGTGACAGGCCACCCTTGTGGTTGTAGGAGGCCTCCACAGTCTCAAAAAGTATTGAAGAAGCTGATTGGGAACTTGATTCCAGAACATGTAAAGAATCTCTCAAACCCAATGATAAGACAAGAAGCAACCTTTTGAAACATGGAAAAATAAATATAAATAGATACATGTTCAAGGTCATAAGATAATTGTCACAATATTCAATGTTCAGTGTTCAATATCACTAATTAATGAAGGACTTCAAGTTAAATCCTTAGTGAGTCATAATTATATACCACTAAAATGACTCTAGTAAGAATTATTTACAAGCCAATCAATAACATTCATGGGGCTGAGGAAAATCATTCCCTACTGTTATAAATGTAAATGGTCTAGCAAGCTTTAAAGACAGGTATTTTTACTTTCTTCCAAAAAAATATATAAATTTGTCTATTGTTAAGGATTTGTGCAAAAAATTAAAATACTATGTAAAAATGTATTTACTAATGTTCATATGAGCATTTAAAAATCTAAGAAAAACATAAAAACAACCTAATGTTGGTCAACTGGTAAACTTGTGTATGTGTGTTATATCCACATAATGAAATATTGTTCAACAATTAACCATTGTACCATTACACGCTACAACATAGACTGTCGTTGAAAGCATTGTGCTAAGTAGAGGACACGAATACCAAAATAATACTATGGTCCATATATACGGGATATCCAAAAAGGCCAAGATAAAGAGACGAAAAACATAGTAGCAGTTGGCCAACTGCTGATGGAGACAGACAATAACTGTTCATGGTCAGCAGAGATCCTTTTGAGAGAATGAAATACTTTAAAACTAAATTATGGGGATAGTTCCACACAATTAGAAGCTAACTGATAAGTATCGAGTTCCTTAGTTGGAGTGTAGAGTAATAAACTGCTACGTGTGTGTGTGTGTGTATGTGTGTGTGTGTGTGTGAGAGAGAGAGAGAGAGAGAGAGAGAGAGAGAGAGAGAGAAATATGATAGGGAATGGGAACTGGAGAGATGGCTCTCAGCAGTACTGACTGCTGTTCTAGAGGAGCTGGATTTGATTTCCAGCACCTATATGGTGACTCTCAACTGCTATAATTCCATTTCCAGAGGATCAGATACTCTCTTATAACCTCTACATGCACCAAGCATATATGTGGTGCACATAAATGTATGCAAACAATGTACTCACACATGTAAATAAATCATTTGTAAAATTTAAATGAGAACATAAAGTGGAAGAGGTATACAAAAATGTTAACCTAATAAAAACAATAATAAAACCATTAGGCAAATGTTTTGAAATTCTGTTGCTGGTGACACAATTGTTGATCTGTCCTAGAGTCTTTTTAGGATTTCTTAGACACCAATGTTTCCTGTGACTCTGAATCTTATCACACATATGATGAACCTTTCAATTGGAACACACACACACCGAGTTTTTAAAATATAAATCTCCTCTTTGGACCTCACTCCCAAAGCGTGCTTTTGGTTTTGCCTCTCTGGGTTTTTTTTGTTCGGGGGGGGGGGGGGGGGGGGTGTTATTTATATTTTTATTTATTTTTACTCACTTTATATGTATTCTCATCTCTAAAATATATTTCTAATTCTATGTATCAAAGACATAGTGATAACTATGATCTCTCTGTTGGTTTTATTCCTGGTGGCAAGCTACACACTTCCAGACAGACGCTGGGTTTTTAGGGTCTTAAGAAGTGAGGAACCAGTGTTGGTCAGTATTTGTTTGTACATGTGGGTTGAAGTTATATGGAAGTCATTAGAAAATCCCAACAAATGGCTTCTCATGTCTTGAAGAGGTTTGCATTATGGTTACATTCAAAGTTATCAATGCAGCGCTCTTGCTGGTGGCTACAGATATTCATTCTAGGGACTGCAGTCCGTCACACAAGCCCTGTCTCCGAGGACGTGAGTAACTTTTCTCAAGGTCTTACTTTTCTCTTCACAGCTCCAGGCTTTTCCTGTACTTGATTTGCTACAAGCATTCAAGTCCGAAGAGAAAGTAGGAACTTTAGACTAGACCAGGTGACAGGGCTCTAGATCATATTTGATGTCAGAAATTTGACAAGGGACAAAAAAGAGAGAAAGAAAAATGGACTTGTGTCTGAGACAGCAGCAAGCATGCCAGCCTGGGCCTCCAAAAGAAAAGATGGAAGGAAACGAAATTCCGTTGGTTGCCTAAAGTCACCATAGCCGGCCACTCTGTTTTGTGAATGGTGACCTTCAAATGACTTCCAAATATTGATGGTGAAAGTTGAGAAGACATGTCTCATCCATCACCAGCTTGAAAATCTCCACATTGTAAGGTAGCAGATAGGAAGCTTTAGACCTGAGAGGTAGTTCCTGCATGGTTGCTGTCTCAGTGTTCAGAGATGGAAGCACATTCCCCGTGCAGATTGCCTTCCATAGAATTCCATGGCTAGATCTTATGAAGGGAATCACAAGTGCTTCATATACCAAGCTTTTCCCCCCCAAAGACTTTGCTGTACCCTAGAGTTGGGAGGAAGAATTCTGACCTCTGGGAACCCACTGCAGACATGCACTAAATAAATGCTATGCCGCAAAACAAGTTGGTACATTTGTGATGAATTGGATTAAAATTGTTATTTGTGTATTTTACATTATTTATGCTACCTTTCCTAGCAGTACTACCACATTTGGGTCTGGTTGTCATCCATGTGGCCAGTTTTAGTTCAACTTTGACTCTGGGACATTGGTTTCCAGCAAATCTGGCCTTGGTAATAAAACTCTGGCCATCATCAGGGACTTAGTTTCTTGTGGTCCTGATTCCCTTGAAGAATTTCCCTGTTATTGTGGACCCCAGCTGAGTAACATTTCAAAATATCAGGTTGATCTACATTCAAAATGAGTTGTCAATAGGACCATCTGTATCTGATAATAGTTGGTTCCACAAAACTGGGCTCATTGCTAGACTCAGTCATTCTCCAGAAACACTTGTAAGCCAGTTTATGTTTTTTAAAAACAGATACCTGCATGCCATGACCAATGGTTCCTATTCAGTAGATTTGTGGGGAGCCAGGTATATTGAAATCTAAGAAGATGCTGATAGCCAGGTTGAAGAGTCACACTGCATACGTAGCCCTCAGTGTCCGCACATGTAAGTTCAGATCTTGGCTCTTGCTTACTAGCTATATCCACTCAAGCTCATGACTTGACATCTCAAAGCCTCTGTGTTCTCAGAGTCAAAATGGAGATGATAATTGCCAAATAAAACTGTGGTCATTGTTAAGTGAAATAACTAATAACCAGAAGACTGATTGGACATTACTGTAGATTATTGGACATTGCTGTAGACTTAGGAACAGATATAGCCCACTGATAATTTCCACGTGACCTAGAAACTAAATGCATAGAATAGAAATAGATATTTATATGTATATTAGAGATGAATATTCATATTTCAGTTTCACTGGAGCAGAGCCATGCTTATTTATTTTAAAATTTTTAATTTATGTGTATTGGTGTTTTGCTTGCATGTATTTCTGTATACTACATCGATGCCTGGGGTCAATAGAGGCCAGAAGAAAGCGTAAGATACCCCGAACTGAAGTTACAGATGGTTATGAGTGCTGGAACTCAAACAAGAGCAGCCAGAGGCCTTACCCACTGAGCCATCTCTTTATCAGCTAAGCTCACTTAACACATCATCAGTGTTTCTGTGATAGTACAATGGCATAGTTGAAGAACCCTAATAAAAACTTTGTCCCACAAAGTCTAAAATATTTACAATTTGAACCGTACTCAAATCTAGGTCCTTGAAGTTAATTGTGTGTCTTTTAAGCAGAGGGAACACTAGGAAGTTGGTTTGTTCTGAAGTTCTCATGTCTGGTGCAATTACTTTCCAGGGTGTATCAAAGGAAGCCAGAGTCCGTGGCTGCTTTAGTCCTGAGGTTACAAACACAGATCTCTGTGCACACGCTGTCTTGCCTGCTGCAGGTTAATCACCTCAGCCTGCTCCACACTGTTTATTCACAGCATCAGGAAGACCCTGGGTGACTCCTGTCCGCTTGCCCAGCACAGTCACCACTGGCACGCAGGGCTTCATGGGAAACGCCTCAAGGGCATTTAGAACCATTTACAGTTTAGTGAACTGGAATGGTTTTCCAGAGAACAGAGAATTGCTCTGACTTTCCAGATCTCCATGAAACACCAGCTGCACATAGCAGCAGATCCCAAGGACAGGGGCAGGGCAGATCAGAGACACGCCTACGTTCCAGAGTCCCCTCTTCCCTTTGCATGCCCTGCATGAACTGTCTGTTATCTAACACCAAGATCCTGGGTTTGTTCTGAGTTCTTAGGCTTAAAAACAAGAATGCCAATCATGGAGAAGCAGAAGGGCAGATTCCTGTAGGGTCATGTTTCTACTTCCTCTTCCATAGCAAGTGTAGCCCCCTTGTTCCCCTGACACTGTCCAGCTCCCAGACAAGGAGTCCCATCCTGGCTGTCCTTGACTTTTCAAGGTCCTTAATCTGATTTCTCTAGCTTAAAATCAGGCTTGCAAAGATGTTTTGTTTGGCTTGGATTTTTTTTATTATGCTTAAATGACTTTAAAAGCAAGGAGATTTCAGATACAGCCTAGACAGCCAGCCTCTCCCAAAACTGTGGAAGTTCTGGCAACTGGTGAAGCTGCACCTCAGTGTGCTTGGGTTGGCAAGCTCCAAATGGCAGCTGTAGCAGCGCCTGTTCCTGCAGCCAGGTCCTGCAGCCTCCCATAGCATGGTCTGTTCATTAGCTCCTGAACCCAGTCTCCCCACAGCTGTCTGGTTCTGCCCTTCTCTCTGCAGCTCCTGGGGTCAGCTAGCTACCTTACAGTTAGGTAATTGGGGTTTTCTGTTCTGAAGATGAAATGATCACAGAGCCATGTGCGACCACTACAGCCTCATCCATAGTTTGAAACCCTGAATTCTGTCCTATTTAATTTTAAAGGTTTTGGAGTTGCCTCAGTAAACATTTTCCTAGCATTTGTAAAGACCTAGTTCTTCCCCTCAGAACTGTATGATAAAAACACCAGAATGCAACTCAAGTTGTGGAGTCTGGGAACAAGAATTGTAGTATTATTCTAATATATATATATATTCTAATTCTAGAAATCTAATAATTCTAATATATATTAGAATGCTATGTATACTATAATACTAATAATATATTAGAAATATATATATATTTTTTTGAACACAAATGAAAATAATAAACACCTAGCCAATATAATGACCCTCTGACCAGCAAATCTTTTGTGTGTGTCGAGGGCTTGCTTATTGGTCACTGACACCAAGGCCTCCAGATTACTGGGCAAGCACTGTGTTATTAAGCATTATCCTCAAGGTTCAAGTCCATAGTCATTGGTAGTAGCTAACGCCTTCCTATACCTGTTCTGCTAAGTACCATTCTTTATTGTTTTTCCTTTGCAATAATGTATTGAGCTCATTCATTTGTTTTGAGACAGGGTCTCACTATGTGTTCCAGGTTGGCCTCAAACTTGGAGTCCTCCAGTTCCAGTCTCAGCCCAGGCTGACACTGCAGACAGATGCCCACACTCAGCCAGAGCTTGTATTTACATAACTGCAGATACGGAACTGACCCAGAAGAAGCAGAGTCAGTGAGCAGATGTCTCTGCAAACCTTGGTCTTTCATTTAAAGGCCAGCTAATTCTATTAGCTCGGTGGCCAGGGTAAGCTCCTAGCTTAGAAATCATTTTCTCGGGCTGGAAAGATGGCTCAGTGGTTAAGAGCACTGACTGCTCTTCCAAAGGTCCTGAGTTCAATTCCCAGCAACCACATGGTGGCTCACAACCATCTGTATTGAGATCTGACACCTTCTTCTGGTATCTAAGGACAGCTACAGTGTACTTACATATAATAATAAATAAATAAATTTAACAAAAAAAAAAAGAAATCATTTTCTCTCTAGCTCTAAAATTATAAAATTTTCTAAACTTCAAAACAAGCAGGGAATGAAAGAACTCATTTTCTTTAATAAAAAAACAAAAGTTTCTCTTCAATAATTCAAAGAATTATGAACTATTCCAATTCCAAGAAACATCACACCGTTTGTCTTTACCTTTTTCAAATTCAAGAGGAAAGTATTCCACAGGCGGCCACTGTGACTGTAGCCGTGTGGGATCTGTATGATGTGCCTTTACGGAACAGAATCGAATCAAGTAACAAGGATCTCATTTGCAAACATACCAAGAATCTTACACACCCTATTTGAGAAATTTTATTTCATCTTTAATCAGAATTCTATTTAAATAATTTGGTGTGTTTTAGAAAGAATGACTGTCTCTAATGTAATGTCTTCTTAAAATTCGAAAGTGCTGACTTAAAGGTTGATTATATGTGAAGGTCTTGGAAAAGGCTCGGTGCAAATACAACACTTTCATTTCCAGAGGATAAGCATATTCCACTCAGATTAATACAGATATTAAAGTGGGGGACAGCCCCCTGACGGGGTCACAGCTGAGCCTCCACTGTGCCCACTCCTTGTCAGGAGGCCAAGCCTCACCCTTGCTCGCATTCTGCGAGCCTTAGCAGAATCTAAAGCATTCTAGGTTTGTCATTTAAATTGCCTTGGATTTTTAAAATGCTTTTATTATGCTGGGTTTAAGATGGATTCCATAAGTTTTAATTTTTCCATGTGTGTACAAAAGGAGCCCATGTTGTCTGCTAGGGCAGCCATGACCTTGCCCATAACAGTGTCTACCTAAGGAAAGGCATGGGCATTGGCCTAATTAATAGTTATTTTTCTTCTTGTTGTGACCAAATATCTGGCAAGAAGTAAGAAGGGTTTATTTTGATGATATAGACCTTCTTGGACTTAGGACAGGTTGCAACACATGAGGCAGTTGGTCATTTACCTCTGTAGTGAGGAGCAGAGCAAGAAGAAGGAATGGTCTATAAAAACAACTCCAGACTGGCCTGCAGTGACCCACTTCCTCAAGCAAGGATCCTAAAGGTCCCACCTTCCCAGGCAGGGTGGCCACTGGGGAGAGAGGATTCAAACACCTCAGCTCAGAAAGGCCATTTCGCATTCAGACCCCAAGTGTCTACTCCTACCTTCCACATATATATCTACATCTATCTATAGAGAGAAAGTTTCTCCTTCACATCCTGCTGAAGGGCGGCCTCTTGCCGAGACCTCTCTGACCAGCTGCTCTAACCACTCCACATCCCCACATTCCTCTCTATGATTTCTTAGCACAGCGCAATCCTGTCAGTTGCACATAGTTTTGTGAACTTGCAAGCAAGGAGTTTTCCTGAGGACCTTTGTACACAGTCAGCATGATGTGTGCCACCTAGTAGACACTTACAGGGTGGTGACTGCAGCTGTCCAACTAGAAAATTATTTTCTCATCACAAATGGGTCTTAATATTAAATGTTGATGAAATGAGGGCCTATTTTTCTTCTTACTGCAGACAACCAAAAATTGCCAAATGGTACTTTTAATTTTCTTCTCTTTTCAAAGGATCCAATCTCTTTTAGATATTTATGTCCTCCCAGACTTCCTCCTGCACCCATGCTATATAATGTTATCAACTTTTATATGGCTGATAACTTTGCTGAGGCAAGGTTTGAAAACAATAAAGTCTGCTGCTATGGCAAACCAGCAGGCACTGCGAGGCTGGGCAGTGGCCTCCAGAAGTGGAGCTTCAGTCCAGAAGGAGCAGGCCATTCTGTCTGTGGAGGGGCCTAATGCTAAGCAAGAGGACCACTGAGTTGGGGACAGCTTTGGGGACAGCCTTCCCTGACTTTTAAGTGCAAAGAAAGTGTAACTCTAGAAGACAGGTCCCAGGCACCCAGGAGCTTGGGTATATAAAGCAGTATCTCTAGTTTAAAGATGTTCTGTCACAGACCAGAAGAAATTACATGCAAACCACCCAGATCTCATCTGAGGGAAGACACTGTAATTTCTAGTAAGAACTTGTTTTAACAGCACTTAGTATTCTGGTAAAACTTATCTAAAATAATGTGGCACAAACTCATCAGAGCATATGTATTTCAGCATGTCCTGGTAGCTGGGTCCTTTAACTTTTACAGGTGTTTCAGAGAGAGCTCTTTCTATCCAAGTCAGGGGAGGTTTATGAAAATTTGATTTCTGTAGGATCAGACTGAATATGTCAGGCTTATGCAGAAAGGGTAGGAAAGTCTCTAATCTTCGTCACCAGAAGGGAAGGAAGAATTTACTGGCTGATAATGGCTGGAATATCTGGTCCTTAAACATTTACACAAACTCTATCAAGGTATGGCTGGTTATTGTGATATATGATAAAACAAGGTGTTTGGTTTCAGACACCAGGACAAGGTATATATTTTACATATCAAAGCAGACCTGGCTTCCTAGTTCTCCCAGCATCCCTCACTCCTTACCTGGCATACTTTGCCACCCCAACCCTGAACTTTACAGCCCAGGCACTGGGCTGCCCTTCCATATATATATGGAGAGTCCTTCCTATATCGTCCAGACATTTTTCTCTCTCTTTTCTCCCTGCTCTCTTATACACATGCATACTTTCTCTCTTTCTCTCCCTCCCACCTCTCCCAACCGTGGATTCCCTGGCCTTCCTTGGGGCCAGTGAACTTGCCTGCCTGAAAGCAGCTTCCTGATAATAACCCTGCCTTTCAGATATTCTAATCTGCCTTGAATTGGCTCGTTTCTCTGGCAGAGAAATAGCTTATCACAAAGTCCATCAGACAACAATCTGATCTGTCCAGTTAGGTATGCACTGCAGGCAACTGAAGATTGCTGTCCACCTTGTTTAGACAGTTGGAATGCAGAACTCAGTAACTGAGCTATTTTGGGCACACAAGCTGTATTTTTGTTTATCTCTGTCCTTATTCATAAGTCACACTATTTGACATAATTCAATCTGAGGTGTTAAACAGTCCTTCCTTCTTTAATATTCTTCCAGAGAAATCACAACTTATCAAGTATAATAATCTCTGATGTTTCTGCTTTAAAACACGTCAATGCTAAACTTTTTCTGGTGTTTATTTTTTCATGATCACATGGTAAAAATAAACACACAAGCGGCTTCCTTAGAATCCTAAGCCTCCTGCTTCAGCATTACAGTGATATCTTAACAGAAATTCGTGACCATAAAGTCTAGCTCTGTTTTGATCCTGTGCTGTTGTCCATTTAGCTTTCAATGCAGCTGGCGCTATTTAAAATATGTGCACGAATAGATATGTGCACACATCCATAGTCCTGTGCTTCTCCATTTTGTTTTTATCTACTAGGGTGCATCCCTTGGAAGGATTTTCAAATAAGTAATGGGTCTTACCTTTGGCTGCCTTTCTCATCAAAGGCCGCAGTGACTGTTTATGGATTCTCTTAACTGATTTGCAATTCTGAGACACTTCTGGGATAAGGGCAGCACTTGTGGGTGTCCAGCAGTTTGCTGGGGTTCTTTGGGTTCAAGGAGTATTTACAGAAGCCACAGAGCACAACTCCAGTACCCTATGTATCGCCCAGCAATTGCACAGGTGACTTTATGTCTGTCTGAAATAGCTTCTCTGTTCCAGGGGCAGAAGCAAAGCAATTAGAGGGCCAGAGACAGCAAGGGTCCTCTGTCCCTCCATTTTACAGATGAGAAAGAAGGCAGGTTGCCATGGGCTAGGACCACCTGGTGAGTACTGTGCAGGCATTCATATGTAAAAGTGTCTGACAGAATAATAGGTTATTGGTGCTTAAGGATAGAAATTATTGTGAATCCAGACCTGTAATGTTTGGGTTTCTTTCATCCTTGTGATTTAGTAGTACACTTTCAACCAATTTTAGGACAAACAGGACTAAGTTCCTGAGGTGAAGAAGCATAGAGCAACCTCGTGCTGTGGTTTAGGGGAGATTGGTATGTCTGTGGACATGACAGAGACAAGGAGCAGGAGTGGGGATGTCCCTCAGGCAGACAGCCAAGCTGTTGAAGTTCTGCACTTGCCACGGTGTTAGGTGGTTTAACAATCCCTGAAAAGTGCAGCCAAGAGGGAGAGGATAGAGGGTCCACTCACCGCCAAAGCAAAGCTTGTCTTCTCTAGGACTTTGTCTAAGGACGCTGGCAGCCAAGGGGGACAATCAGCTCCACCATTGCACTTGCTTGCTGTGGGTCCAGTTCCACAGGATGGAATGTGAGAAACGGGATCTCATGAAGGATCCGACCCAAGGCAGACCTCTTCTGGCCCTGCGAACTTCAGCCCAAGACCTGAAATTGTATGGGACCAGGAATCAGAGCAAATAGAAGGACAGAAAAGTAAACAGGCTATCAGAATCAGGAATAAGTACCCATACTATTAGCCTCCAACGTAGGTCCCTAAACAAGTCTTTCTCTTAGCAAATGAGCGAGCCCCGTGCTGATAGACAATCATAGCAAATCTATGTAATTTTTATGGTAAAACTCATATTATTTGTATGCTCTTTATGATTGGCTTTAGCTTTTTGAGGTAGAAACACACATAATGGCAAATAAACTAAGCTACTAATACTTTTTTTTTTTTTTTTTTTTTGCCTGGGAGAGAAGCAGAGACAATAATTTCAAAATGGGAAATAGTTCTTTGGCAATGATGGTAACAAAGAGACACACTGGAAAAGTCAACTGGACACATAAGCACACCACCACCTGGCTGTGGGCAGCAAGGCCCCAAGAAAACAGCGCAGGAGAAAGTCTGCTGGGTGGGGCAGGACCTCCTGAAGGCCTTGAGGGCAAAGAGGTGACCAGCCTGTAGACCTCAGCACCTGCATCTTAACAAGGGCAGTAGGGAGGTCAAGCTGCCGCTAGGAAGGTTTCCTGTAAGATTTAACACTCTCCCTGCCTCTGCAGGGAAATAGACAAGCAACGGGTCTCACTACAGAGGGTGCCACAAACCTTAGTGCAGGTGACTAAACCTGGCCCAGATCACCAACAATGCTCAAACCCAATGGAGGCAAGCCTTTTCCTTGAGGGAGAGCTCTACCGGAGACTGAGGCACTTCCCATCTCCAGGGCTGTGGCTGCCCGAAGAGCAGCTGGTTCATAGAACCCTTGCTGTGCTCCAGATGTGGAGCTAGACATTCTAAATACACAGTACCTCTTCATCTTGATAAGTCCTCAGGAGATAAGTTTAGTGATACTAGCTTTACAGATGAGAAAAATATAAGTTAAGTGGGCTAATCAACTTTATATATCTAATAGGGACCGTCTAGGTGTCACCTGCTGTGTCTCACCCCCAAGCCCAAAACTGCATTGTAAGTTGTTAGGGTCCTCTCTTAGACCTAACTTTTAGAAGAAAAATTAAGTTCTTTTCTAGGTGAAAATTTCTTTATTTCAAGCAGGTTAATCAAATAGTCACATTTGCGGTTTGATCAAAGGAAATAAGATCAAAGGTGTCTCCACTCATGTGACGACCAGTATTGCTTGTGGGTCACTTCCAAGTGAGAACAGGCTTTTGTCACACCTGGGTTTGAATCCCTGAATCCTGCCATTAAAGCCAGGTAAAGCCCCAAGGACATCATTTATGAGAGAAGGATACTGTGACCCCCTCAACAAAACTATAGTAACATTAAGTATGTTTGTTGTAACTTCCCCAGGCTCAGAGCCTGAGCCCTACAGTTTATGCTCAATATATACAAGACCTCTTCATTTGTCTCCTTATCTCTCCTGTTTCCATGGCTACCGCACATACATATAGCCTGATCCCTCACCTTGCTCCTCTTCTCCTGTCCATGGTCCACCTTCCCAGCCTGTCTTGTTTTACAGGTTCCTACAGTCTTCTTCCTCTCATCCTCTCTCATATAGTTCAAACCTGGAGTGTTCCTGGCATCTGTATGTTAATAAATGCTTAGCCCTTGGCTTACAGATGCTGGAAGATGGTAGGAATCAGAGACATGGCTCCTGAGAGAATTTTGAAATCCCAGCTCCTTCTGTGTCTCTCTGGTTTCTGACTACTATGATGTGAACAGTTGTTCACCTTGTATTCCCGCCACGATGCCCTGTGTTCCCACAAGCCAAAGCTGCAGTTATGTGGCCATGAACCGAAACCCTTTAAACTATAAAAGTAAAAACCTTGTTCCTAGAAAATGGACTGTCTCAGCTTTTGGGTTAAAGTAGTAGAGAGGCACATAGTCTCATCAGAGTTTGCCAACTTCACATGTCAGCATATTGAAGGCTCCAGTGTATGCAGATTATACCTTTTGTAAGTTTTTCTTAATAGGTACAAGGTTTTGGATTCACACAGATATGGGTAGAAACACCCATGTTTGTATTAGGAATAGTTGGCATGTTAAGATTTCTGACTTCAGCAAGCTGGGTAGGAGGCAGCCATAGCACTAGTAGCCAAAGCATCTGCTTCATGAGAACAGAAGGATCAAGGTTGGAGTCAACACCATGGAGTGGTGAGCTTAGAAAAAGGAGGAACATTGTCATAGAGGAAATGTTACAGGATAGCTTCATCCCTTGTCACTTGAATGACAAGTGGATATCAACATGTAAGATACAGAAAGATCAATTTAGAGCAGAGGTTCTCAGCGTGGGGGTCATAACCCCTTTGGGGTCAAATGACTCTTTCACAGGGGTCACCTAAGACCATAGGAAAACACAGATATTTACATTTTAATTCATAACAGTGGCAAAATTACAATCATGAAGTAGCAACAAGAAACAACTTTATGGTAAAGGGTCACCACAATATGAGGAACTGTATTAAAAGGTCACATGGTTAGGAAGGTTAAGAGCCCCTGGGGTAGAGTCAAGGTAACACAGATTAGTTAATTGTGAATTACTTTTGATGAGTTGAACTAGACTTTCTAATATTGCTCCATAGAATGTGTTAATCAATTGTCAAAGTGAACTTTTAACCTAAGAAGTAGATCTGGGTGGCTTCTGGGTGACAATTGATCACCTCCAAACCCCACAGCACAGCGTGTCCTCATGGCCTTACACGTACCTCTTAGTCTCTGTGATGACTTGGTTTAAAAAGAATTGTGTCTCTTGTTAGCAAACTCCTAGTTCCCTTTATACCCAGAAAACATCCTTCAAGGTACAAATCTAATGTTCTTTTCTTTCTGTGGCCCTTCCTGACGTCTATGGCAAAGATAGCTCCTTCCTGACTATGTCCCCATAGCATTTAGTGCAGTGCTGCTCTTGCCCAGGGTGTAATCTGTTTAGCAGCCACCATCCTGACCTGCCTTCTGATACCTCACAGGCAAGGTTCCCTATCCTCTCCACCAAGAGCTGGCCATAGGAACTGGCATGCTATAGCCAACCAGCAATGGTTTCCTGGATTAGTAGAAGAACAAGAAGACATACTAAATTAGTAATGTCTCATTCCACAAACCAAACATATTTACTGTGGTTTTACAAGCATATGTCTTTTTAAAAGAAGTCTTAGTAGGATACAATGAAATTGATAATAGTAGTTGCTTTGATGTAGAAGCAGGAGGTTGGAACAAAAAGAAGGGAGACATTTTCCATGTGGCCTCTTGAATTTTATACTTCATACACTCTAAACTAGTCAATTTAGCATGTACATGCAAAGGACTTCATGGCAACTGGTTTCATGGTTTTTGGGTTTTTTGTTTGTTTCATTTGTTTGCTTTGTTTTACTGAAATATTTAGAGTGCTGGTGGATATCTATAAGATAATTGTCTTTTTGTTACTGATATCAACCCCTCCTCTGGGCTTCATTGGTGATTACCAAGAAGGCAAATGAGGACTGCAAAACAAACAAACAAACAAAAGCTTTCAAAGGTTGTCTGACACCAAGGCCGCTGAATTAAGAGTCCCTTCTCCCGCTATGCCCTCCTTCCTGCTTTCAAGATCACAGTGAGTTAGCTGGCTGGTCCGAAAAGAAGCTGGCTACAAGCCAACTGGGGAGAGGCCAGCACAAAGGGGTTTCCATTTCTACAGGGCTGTGCGTCTGTGTCCTTCAAAGCCTGGGATATTGAAGTTCTTTCAGATCAGGCAAAGTTTGGTATGCTCGGCAGTGTGTAAGTTCAGAAGCCTTTGCACTGTATCACTAGAATTGCAGTACACCTGAATTCTCAGCATCACAGTGTTTAATGGTGTGTCTGTGTATTCTTATCCTATATAAGGCAACCTAGACACCCTGTCACTACAGATTCTCTGTTAGTGCCATTTTACCCTTCTGGTCTAAGTATCTTGAGGATATTTTTTTGTTAAGATTTATTTTATATATAGTAGCTGTCTTCCGTCACACCCGAAGAGAGCATCAGATCCCATTACAGACGGTTGTGACCCAGCATGTGGTTGCTGAGAATTGAACTCAGGACCTCTAGAAGAACTCAGGTCCTCAATGCTAAGCCATCTCTCCAGCCCCTTGAGAAGATTTCTAATACGAATGGATCCAAAGAAGACTCTGTACTGTATGTAAAAGAGCTCTGAGCATAAATCCCAGCCAACCCAGCTACATGGTTGAGTCTGATTTGTCAAAATAGAGACAATTGCTCTGATCTCACAGGCTCCGTTACAGCAATTGAAAGTAAGGGCTAAATTATAGAATTTGTAAATCATCTGTCACATAATGAGAATTTGACAAATCTTAGTTATCTGCCCAGTGCCCTGTGTAACTTAATAGTTTGTCTTTACAACAGATGTTGTTGTATAGTAAAGCCCAAAAATATAAAAGTCCTAATATGGGATTTGAATAGGATGTAATACATTCTTGGGGAAATTATACTATACACATATTATTATTATTATTATCATTGTCATTTCCTTGTTGGGATTTCACTTTGCCTACTCTTTGTCATGATAAGTGTTTCTTTGGGTTAAAATCTCCCAGCATTTTGATTTCTCCACATATTTACTTTTATTATCTTTTCTGAAAAGATGTTTAAAATATAAGTCAGCGTAGTTAGCAAACACACACACACACACACACACACACACACAGAGAGAGAGAGAGAGAGAGAGAGAGAGAGAGAAACATATATACAAATGCATGTATTTTTAGTGAAAAACTAACACCTTTCACTCTAAGAATGGTACTTATGCCAGAATTTGGTGTTTACTCTTCATGGTAACACACTCCTGAACCTTAAATCCAATCTGACGTCCAACTTAAAGTTAGGATCCTGAAACATAACTTAGAGATTCCACTTCAAGGTGGCACAGACCGCCCTTAATGGTGCCCTTCCCCCGTGGCATTTTAAGGCACGGTAATCTGCGCTCAGCAGCAGGGGATCACTGTCCAGCGGCTTACTGTGGGCAGGCCAGACTGGTTTTAACTGAGCAGAGGAAGTTAATTATCCCGTGTTTTAGTTGGCTCTAGGAATGAATAACCAGTTCTTGCCGCACTCCTTCTCACAGGCAGTCTGAGCAGGAGTGGGGGATGGGAAATCACACACCAGAATCTACAGTGTGGGGATTTGCTGGGACTGGACCGCCTTAATCTGTTTCCCAGGTTGTTTGAACCAGTTCAATAGCAGTTAAACAAGGTTATGTAAGTGGCACATGATGTAGCCCAAAATAGTGACTGCGAGCACGGGCTACTGTTGCTGGGCAGTTGTCAGCTGAGGAATAAAAAAATCCCTCAAGCAAGACAACAAATGAACTTTTAAAAATGAAAATGAGATTTAAGCAGAAAGTTAATTTTAACAAGGGCTTAGTGAAATCGCCTTTCTGATGTTGAAAGTGAATTCTTGTATTGAAAACAAGAAATGTTGCTCAGGTCACTCCAGAGTACCCAAGAGTGGCTAAGTGGAGAGGCATACCTAATGCATTTGGGGCCGTGCCTCCACTCTAGAGTCCCAAGTTTTAATAAAGACCACCATCAGTATAACCTTCAGACTTACTAACATTGGATAGATAACGAATTATTAAGCAAGATCATTTAGTTGAATAATATCTTAACTATTAAACCACCTTGTAAATCACTATCTTTTTAGTGAAATCTCTTTTGTAGCCTTAAAGTATTAAAAAGAAAATTCTACCTGTTTCACATAACACAGTAAACATTAAAAACTAACATAGAGGAAAGCAAGGTGACTGGAGAAAGTTGACAAACTTGTTGTTTTGGAAAAGGCCAATCCTAATGACAACAGTAGGGGTTTAAAACATGCCTCTCCGCTGTGAAGAGGCGTATTATCCTAATGTTTGCATCGTCACGGTGGCCCAAGCCTGTGGGTTCGCTGCCTTTAATGAACCTCACATATGGAGAACTGGGGAAAGCTAGCACCAAAAGAAAGGGACCGCAGCAGAGGACTGAGCTCGGAGGGACCCGGGGGCAGGACTTATGCTCAGCGTTGGTTGGTCTCTTAAGCTCTAAGAAACCTAGTAAATAGTGTTGTATTTCTCCACCCAGACTCTTGGGCAGATTGAAAAACAAAGGAGTGGCTTGTGGAAGATAAAATATCAGCCTTTTTCGAGGGGGAAGTTGAAGGATTTGGCTTTGTGGTGAGTGCAAAAGGAATCTGCAACCGGAGCCTGGGAACAGGGCACAGGCTTGGGCTCCACTGGGCCAGGGCAGTCCTCCCCAGAGCCCAGGAGGCTGTGGACCTACTCTCTGACAGAATTTTCCCCTCAGAGGGAAAAACATGGACTGAGGCAAGCAACGCAAATATCTTTCTCAACTCTCCTTATCAAAACAGAATGAGCAAAAGTCTTAGGGGGCTGAGGTGCAACTCTGTGTAGCTTCCTTCCGCCAGAAGGAAATGTGAAAGGTCCCCACTCCAGGGCTCGGGTTCAGGGTGAGGTCCCAGCACTGCCTTGCTGCAGGACCAGCCTCACTGTTTAGTATGCTTTCCCTTCCTGCAGTAAGCTCTCTGTATAAGTATAATTTCCCAAATGCATGCAGTTTGGGGGCCTTTTGTCTAGTATCACCTGTCCCTGCTTGGCTAAGTTTCTGTTCACGATTGGGACTTTTCATGTCTGATTTCCCCTGGGCACATTAGTTTTCTTTCTTATTAAAGTGTACCATCCTCCTTAGATGCCATGCTTACTGAGGAACAGCGCGGCAAGCAGCCCATGGACAGGGTAGACCTGGTCTCCATGCTCTCCCAGCATCTCCCAGTTCCTCCCTGGCATACCCCGCCCCCAACCCTGAACTTTCCAGCCCAGAGGCTAGGCTCCCAGGTTTTGGCACTAGGGATAAACTCTGAAGGTGAAACGAACCAATTGAAGCTAGATTAGATTATATTAACTGAAGGTTTATGGGAAAGCCTCTCTTGGGTAAATTTACTGGTCCCAATGCCTGGGACCATGGAAGTAGCCGGGGGAAGGAGAGAAGAGAGGGAACCAAAATGTTTGGATTATCCAGGGAAGAGCCTCTGGGGGGAGGGGCAGCCTAGCCCCTAGGGTCAAAGTTCTGAGGTTAGGAACAGGGAATGTCGCTGAGACTGAGGGATGCTGGGAGAACCTGGAGACCAGGTCTTCTTTGATGTTTAAAATAAGCACCTCAGCCCTTTGTCCTAGGGTCTGGAACTAAAGATCAACTGAGCCAGTCAGACACCAACAGAAGACCTCACTCTTCACAGTCATTTCAACCCCAGAAGTTCTCCTTTTGTGCTTGTTTTGTTTTGATTTGTTTTTTAAGTGTATCAAGGTCTGTAAAAAAAAAAAAATACATTTTTAAGTTGTTTGTTGGCTTTTGAAAGAGATCTGCCTGCCTTTGCTTCTTAAGTGCTGGAATTAAAGGCATGTGCCATTTTGGCCAGATGAGCTGTGTGGCTGTTGTTGTTGTGATTGTTGTTGTTGTTGTTTTAAGCTTATAAGACATTTAATGTAGAAATGGTATACCATAGAAGCAGATGATCTGGTCCCAAGCATAGTCCTGGTAGTAAGCAATACTAGATGTTAATATCCAATGAAAATATTGGAGAGGACACTGCAGAACTGAATACATATGAGGTGACAGAAACTATGATGTCATACACAGACCTGCACAAGGTCAAGTCAGATAAAACCACCGCTCAGAGAAGGGCAAGAGTACACAAAGTCCCACTCCCAACCAAGAAAGCATTTGCAAATGCTATCTGTAGGAAAAGGGGACGTCAGTTTTCTCCAAAGGGGTGACTCTGGGTCTACAACCACATTCCTGGGCACCCCGTACTCAGGAGTAGCTGCACTATTCATTCATTCATTTATTTATTTATTTATTTATTTATTTTGGTTTATTTTGGTGGAGTTTATTTTCCCCTTTCTTGATTTTTTTTTTAATGGGAAAATCCATGAAGTCGAATGGGTGTGGGGGAAAATCTAGGGAGAGGGAAATCATATGAACAAAATAAATTATATGAAAAAATTTTAAAGTAAATTTAAAATACAAGTAATTTCAAAAGATAATAGCTGGAATGATGACAGTATAACAGTATAATATAAGTATAACACCATTCACTAAACCCTTCTGTGTATCACCCGCTGGGTCACGTGATCTCCGTGCTAGTCTAATCTGGGGTAAGTCGTCAGATAGCCCTTCTGTAGCGAGTACCAAACCAGCAGAGATACAAAATAACCTCTCTGAAGTCACTGTGTAAATCAAAGCTTCACACAGCTCTGAAACTTAGTTGACCCTAAAGGAACCTAAACTCAGGGGAGAAAGTACTGACAGAGATGACAGGACCCAAGAAAATCTCAGGGGAAAAACTCATGAGTTATTCTCACCAATCAAAGGCAGAAGACAGTGCCGAAGAAGGAGATGATTCTAAAGGTCCCCGTAAAACCAACTGTAGTTTTTAAATTGTAAAGAAGAGCTATAAACGAGCTTCAAAAGTTCAAAGAGGGCGTATTCTGGCTTGTGGGCAGAGCGGAGGTCGCTTTGGAGCCGTGGAGCAAGGAGTTAGAGGAGTGAGTGTGAGATCCAGGAGAGAATGGCTGTCTGCTTTCCATTCCAGAGACAAAGCACCCAACATAAACTAGGATGAAAGAGGACAGCTTTTATTTTGGACTTATGTGTAGAGAGATTTCAACTTGTGGTTTGTTTTGTGCCTGTGGCAAAGGAGTGTGTCATGGTATGGAGAGCACACTGGAGGGATCCTTATACATGATGGTTATAGGAAGAAGGGGGGAGGAGGGGAGGAAGAGAGTTCTTTGAATATCCCACTTCAAATTCGATTCCCCAGTGACCTAACTTCCTCTCACTAACCTCCACCTCTCAAAGGTTTTACCACCTCACAGGACCAGTCTGAGCAGGGACCAACCTTCCACACCACACGTGGGCCTTGCCACACCCTCCAGATCCCATAGCAGAAGGGGCTTCCTTCATCCTCAAAGCTTTGGCAGGCCCTAGTGGCCCTCCAGTCTCCTCCTCATCAGATAGCTGCTCAGCGCCTCCATCTGCCAGAGCTTCGGCCTGCCCAAGCCTTGCCTCCACACATGAACTATGCCCCTGCCTCACTTGGAGCAAAGTCTTTGTTTGAATTGATGTATGTCTGTCCTCTCGATGTTTCAAATTCTAAACATTCTCCAGGGCTTGACCCAGATGCTTCCTTCCTTTCTTTTCTTTTTTTTTTTTAATTGACAGGCACATAATAGATTTCATTATGACATTTTTATATATACTGCCCATTGCACTTTACTAATATTCACACTGTACCTCACCCCAATTCTACTGGTCCCCTCTTTATAAAGGCTCCTCCCCCCTTGTATAGCTCTATTTTAAAGTAACAGTATATCAATTCCATATGACTTATCCAACTTCTCTGAGCTCCCTGACCCTCTACAGTTCAATTAGAGATAATGGACGGGCTACATTTTGACTCCTTCAACTTTGCCTTGAAAGTCTTTGGGCTGGACAATGGCTCTCTGGAAGAGTACTTTGCTAGATGGATGGCATGAGGTCCCTGGGTTAGATCCCTAGGGCATGTGCATGCACATGTATACACACTTACACGTGCATATGAGCACGCACACACACACACACACATTTGTTGACTGCAGTTGAATCATGGCTACAGATGTGTTATACTCATATTTAATTAAGAGCTGACAGTTATTATTTGAATTTTCTCATTTTACCTTTTAAAAAAGTGAAATCATCCAATACAGGATGGGTGGCAATACCACCACGATTTAAATTAATTTAATCTTTTTTTTTAAATCTTCTTTTTTTTTTTGAGTCTTTAGGCCAGATTTTACACTTCTTGTTGATGCATTTTTTTAAAACTTTCTATTGGTTCTTTGTGAATTTCACATTAAGCACCCCAATCCCACTCACCACCCTCATCACTTGTACCTGCTTTCTACCCTTGCAACCACCCCCCAACAGAGAAAAAAATCTCTCCTTGAAGCTATAATGTGTCACAATGTGTCCACAGTACACCCTTTTGCCCACATGTCTTTCATTGCAATGAGTCTTTGGTCTGGTACAAGGCCTCTCTGGCTTCTGCTGCTCTATCAACACTGGAACCTCACTGGGATCCTCTTGGATAGCCTGTTGTTGCCTCACGTCATGGAGATCCTGGACTTTTGGATGTGTAGGACCAATACCTTCATACACTGCAGTTCATAGATGATTGGTCATACACACCCCCCAACACACCCAACACCCAGCCAGCTCTACCATGCCAAAGCAGGTGAGGGGCAGGACCAGCTCTTCCGCCTGCCACTGGTGGCAAAGGCAAGAGGAAGGGGAGGGGACCTAAAGTGGCAACAAATTAATCTGTTCTAAACTTCCCCGAAGACACCTGAGCGTCTCGCTACCCATCCAAATGTTTTGGATTCTCAAATGAAAGACTCACATGCAACTTTAATTTTATTGTTCCCTAAGCAGCTCGATGGCTATGTCACCCCCCCAAACTTCCATGTTGCTAACTCTTCTACTCCAATGTTCCTGAATTATTATTAATTACTAAAATCTATATCCCATCTCTGCTACTCCAGACCCAGTTGGGCGTCCCCAATTCTTATGTGGCTGTGTGCTTTTTCTCCTGCAGCTCTCCGGTTTCATCTTTCTGCCTCCCTGTCATGGTGACTCTAAAACTGCCGCCTTCCTATGTTTCCCTTACCGGGGAAATCTAAAGTCCCACCTTTGTCTCCCAGCCAACTTTATTTGCCAATTAGAACCTGGGGTGGCAGGGACCATCAGCATCTCACCTGCAGATGTGTGAATTCTCGTGTAATTTGGGGACCCAATTAACAGGATATAAGCAATAAGCCAAATCCACAACAGGGATCTCTCCCTTGATGACAGCACCACATAGCAGACAATAAGCAGAGCCAACTCTCCCTCACTCAGGCCCTCAGGACTGGCTCGCCCCTACCAACCCCCAGACAAGATGCAGGGTGCTGCAGCCTGTGAGGGGCTGGGCCAGCTCTCCTGCTCCCCTGACCCCAGGGCCATGGTCTCCTATCTGCTACGGGTGGTAAAAGGTGAAGTGGGGGACGGTATCTCTCACTCTTTCACACCACTGCATGGCGCATGGTGCTGGGCCAACTTTCCCAGCTCAACCCTCAACTCTAGCAATGGGGAAAGAGGGGCTCTCCCAAGTACTGCAGTTGGCTAGGGCGGGGTCAGCTTTCTGCTCTCATGCCCCCAGGGTCAGATCTTCTAGGATGCCCAGGTTAAGGGTGGGGCCAGTTCTGTAGATATGTCCCTAGGCAACAGCCCAGACCAAGGATGTCCATCTGGCTTTTGGTGGAGAGACCCCTCTTGTAGGCGAGCAGGACTGGGGCCGCTCTTCCCTGGCTCTTGTGTGTTGGCTGGCTGGCTGGCCTGCGTGGTAGCTCTGTTCCTTCTCCTCCTTCTGTTTCTTGCCCAGGAATACCAAAAGTCCCACCTCTGTCTTGCTGTCCAGTCACTGGCTGCCAGCAACTTTATTTACTGGCTGCCAGCAACTTTATTTACTGATCAAAACCAACCCGGGGACAGGGACCCTCACCATCTTATGAGTGGTCATGAAGATCCTTGTGTAATTTGGGGGACCCGATCAACCTAATATAAGTAGCATTAGACCAAATCCACAAGTTCTGTGCTGTGCGCACATATTAACCTAAGTGTACACTGATTAGTTCTTCCAACGTCTGTGCATCGTCAGATTCCCAAGCAGTGTGCTGCTTGCACATCTCTAGCTTCTTCATTAGCATATGGGCCGTTTTTCCAGAGTACCACATTATACATTTTGTACAAAAGTTTGTAAGGGAACATTTTTGAGTAGTCAAATCAAACTGATATGAAATGATTTTTTTCCCCTCCGTGTTGTAGAAATGTGGTTTTTTTTAATGTGTTCTACACTATCTGTTATGAGAAACAGAATTTCCTCACTTTTATGAGAACTGATTAGCATCTACTAGAAAACTACAGGGCATTTGCATTCCCCTATGAACTTGTAAAATATTTATCTTGTAATTGTAAGTATTATTGAGCCTGCAGGTTTATTAGTGTATTGACACCAATGGAATGGGTGGTAGGATTTTAAACTTTGTTGGGAATCATGAATTACATTATTTATTGAAATAACCCACTGATCTTTAGATCTCCCTCAAAGAATTAGTGAATTTTACACACCGGTTACTCTTAATAAAAGTTTTTTTTTTAAAAAAAAAAAAAAACTTACTGTGTAAAGAAAATACCTTTTGACTTCATTAAAATCATTTTGGCAAGAAAAAAATCAGTAAGCTGAACTGTTCACGACTTCCACTAGAACTTCTGTTCCAGAAACAGTATTTTTTTTTCATCCCTTCCCTTCTGCACCACTAAGGACCCCCACTCCACTCCACCCACCCACCACCCCCATGTGTTTAGGGTCCTACTACCACTTGCTGGCCCTTGTGGTGGCGCAGGATCACTGCGCTGGACCTGAGCAGGAACTGGGCTCGATTTCCTGAGACAGACCTGTGCTCTCACAAGCACTCTGTGGTGTCTGGAGTAAGAGAAAAGGAGCCCAGCTCCCGCTCCCTGCAGAGGGCTCACATGTTTCCCTACACAAGGCTGCTCATCTCTTTTTTGTCCTTGATCATTTCACAAATTATTTATTTGAGGTTTAGTTTCTCTTCTCATAGTTTCTAAAGGTAGACTCTTAGATCTTTAATTTTATACTTTTCTTTTCTTTTTATTTTTTTATTTTTTTTATTTATTTATTTTTTTTTATTTTTTGGATTTGGTTTTTTCGAGACAGGGATTCTCTGTATAGCCCTGGCTATCCTGGAGCTCACTCTGTAGACCAGGCTGGCCTCGAACTCAGAAATCTACCTGCCTCTGCCTCCCAAGTGCTGGGATTACAGGCGTGTGCCACCACCACCTGGCTTTTTTTTTTTTTAATGTATATGAGCACACTGTAGCTGTCTTCAGACACACCAGAAGAGGGCGTCAGATCCCATTACAGATGACTGTGAGCCACCATGTGGTTGCTGGGGATTGAACTCAGGACCTCTGGAAGAGCGATCAGTGCTCTTAACCACTAAGCCATCTGTCCAGCCCTTATACTTTTCTAATATAAGCATATAAGCCTAAAAATATTGTCACTAAGTGCTGCTTTAGTTGGGTTCCACAAGTTTATATATGTGTCCATTATTACTGAATTTAGAATAGTAAGTTGTTTACAGAATGATTTCTTCTTTGACACATAAATTACTTACGAATGTGTTACCTTATTTTCAATGACATGGGCTCTTTTTGCGTGTTTCATTTATAAATGGCTTTATATTATCTGCGTAACTTTAGCCTTTTCACAATTCTATCTCAGATTTTTGAAACTGCAGTGTGCTTGAAACAAAATATGTATATTGTGCAGTTGGGTGACCAAAATGGGGACAGGTGAAAGTGTGTAATAATAGTGTTCAAATCCTATGTGCCCTTCCTGGCTATCTAGATAGTAGCTGCTTTCCTGGTTACTGATACTTTTCTATATTTCCAATTATGTGTATATCTTTTTGCTTTCAGTTTTTATTTGAATATATATACATATATATTGTCTATGCATTTGGGGTTGTTATAATTCCAGTTTCATCAGTATAAAATCATATCCTGTACCTCTAGCAGTACTCTTTTAAAGTTTTAAAGTCTTCCTTGTCTGATATTAATGTAGTCACTCACATCAGCTTTGTTATGCTTACTGTTTGTATTGTATTTTATTTTTCCACATTTAATTTGTAATCTCTCCATGTTTTTATGTTTAAAATACACCTTAGCACGTACTGCAACTTGCTTTTAAAACTAGTCCACCATCTTTGACTTTAGACAATTTACATTTAATGGAATTTATGCTTGGTTTATATCTTTGATTTTTTTTTTTTGCTTCTCATGTTAATTGTTAATTGTTCACCTGCTTTTCCTTCTGTCATCTTCGAATTGATTGTCTTAATATTCTCTTATATACCTCTACTGTCTCTTAAACTAGATTTGCTATTGTATAGTATATTATATGGACTTGCTTCTCAATGTGCATCAGAGTTTTGGTTACTTAAAACACAGATTTTATGGTTGTGAGCAAAGCCTTTAATGGCTGAGCCAAAACCAGACACTCTGAAGCTAATAGAAAAGAAACTGGGGAAGACCCTTGAGGACATCGGTACAGGGAGAAAGTTTCTGAACAGAACACCAATAGCATATGCTCTAAGATCAAGAATTGACAAATGGGACCTCATAAAATTACAAAGTTTCTGTAAGGCAAAGGACACCATCAAGAGGACAAATCGGCAACCAACAAATTGGGAAAAGATCTTCACCAATCCTACATCAGATAGAGGGCTAATATCCAATATATATAAAGAACTAAAGAAGTTAGACTCCAGAAAACCAAACAACCCTATTAAAAAATGGGGTACAGAGTTAAACAAAGAATTCTCACCTGAAGAACTTCGGATGGCGGAGAAGCATCTTAAAAAATGCTCAACTTCATTAGTCATTAGGGAAATGCAAATCAAAACAACCCTAAGATTTCATCTTACACCAGTCAGAATGGCTAAGATTAAAAATTCAGGAGACAGCAGGTGTTGGAGAGGGTGTGGAGAAAGAGGAACACTCCTCCACTGCTGGTGGGGTTGCAAATTGGTACAACCACTCTGGAAATCAGTCTGGCGGTTCCTCCAAAAACTGGGTACCTCACTTCCAGAAGATCCTGCTATACCACTCCTGGGCATATACCCAGAGGATTCCCCACCATGTAATAAGGATACATGCTCTACTATGTTCATAGCAGCCCTATTTATAATTGTCAGATGCTGGAAAGAACCCAGGTATCCCTCAACAGAAGAGTGGATGCAAAAAATGTGGTATATCTACACAATGGAATACTATTCAGCCATTAGAAACAAAGAATTCATGAAATTCTTAGGAAAATGGATGGAGATAGAGAACATCATACTAAGTGAGGTAACCCAGACTCAAAAGGTGAATCATGGTATGCACTCACTAATAAGTGGATATTAACCTAGAAAACTGGAATACCCAAAACATAATCCACACATCAAATGAGGTACAAGAAGAAAGGAGGAGTGGCCCCTTGTTCTGGAAAGACTCAGTGAAGCAGTATTTGGCAAAACCAGAACGGGGAAGTGGGAAGGGGTGGGTGGGAGGACAGGGGAAGAGAAGGGGGCTTACGGGACTTTCGGGGAGTAGGGGGCTAGAAAAGGGGAAATCATTTGAAATGTAAATAAAAAATTATATCGAATAAAAAATAAAAAAAACACAGATTTTAACTCTCTAACTCGGCGCTTTGAAGAAGGAACATCACCTAATATACATTTCTAATGACATCTTAGGTGATGTTTATAAAATAGACAACATAGTTTAAGAACCATTGCTAAAGATTATATAGAAGATCCATTTTGTGTTACCATAGATTACCAAGAATTCATCTATACCATTTCAAATATAACATTCAAAACTTACAACAGTGGAATTTTTTAAATATCCCTTCCCATTCTTAGTGCTATATTGACAGGTGTTTGGTATATGTATATTTTGAAGGTCTCATAATGTGTTTTATTTTCTAAAAATTTTCCCATGAATTTACTAGTTTCAATTTTTACCTTTTTTGTATGCTCAAATTTGCAATAGGCATTAGTTTTCTTAAACATGAAGAATTTTATTTTTTATTTCTTACACTGCAATTCTGCCGGTGACAAATTGCCTTAGCTCTTGTTTATCCAAAGGGGGAAAAATCTTCATTTCTCCTTGATCTGGATTACTAATCTGAAATTCAAGATTGATACTCTTTAAAGATACACCATAGTGTCTTTCTGGCCTCAATTGTTTCTAATCCATATTTTAATTCATTTTTGAGGATTTCATGCATGGTAGTTGGATTATTTTGACCCCTCCTTCCACTCCTTCCAGGCCAACCCTCCCCCCCCCCCCCCCCCCCCCCGCCCGCCCAAATCATACAGCTGAGCTTTCTGTTCTCGCTAGCTAGCCTCTAGCCTGGTTCCTGCGAGCCACCTACCCTTGGGCGGGTGTGGGCGGTCCAGTGCACTCAGCTTCCCAGACCCTCCCATCCGCAGCAGCTCTCCGCCCCTGGAGCTCTGGCCCCGGCCGATTGATCAAAACCAGTTATCCTCAGCCTTGCCCCTCTCCTGTGATGTAGTTTCCCTACCGCATCCAGATGCTTTCACGAACTTTATATTTGTGTCTCAGACATTTGGCTGTGTCCTGCTGCAGTTACTTAGTTCCTATTTATCTTTTGGCATTAGAAAATTGAATTAGAACATCTTCACATGTATTTCTTTGTCTAGCCTTTCTTTTGTTCTGGGACTGTAATGCTAAATAATTTGTGCTATCCCACATCTTACCCATGTTTCCCTCATTTATTTTTAAATTCTTTTTTTCTTGGGTTTCGGTTTGAACAACTTCTGGTTATATTTGTCTTCTCTCGTTGATGCATTCTTGCTGAACATCTAGTATCTTGATAATTCTAAACAAAAATGCTACATGTTTCAGTTTCTGAATTTCCATTTCTTTTTGTTCTTTGTCTGCATTTCTCACTGGTTCTACATCACTAGCTCTTGATTCTTATTTTAACTCATGATAAACCATATAGAATTTTATTTTAATTTTATTTTACAACAATTATTTGATATACATAGAATTTTTACCATTTATTTAAGATGAAAGCAAAATTTGCTTTATTTGATAAAATATTAAACCTTGGCTGAACATTTGTTATTGCATTTTTTTCACAGATGATTTCTTAGTTTAGATATTATTAATGTTGTTAGCTCTCTTTTTTTTTTTTTTTACTCCATACAGTCTTATTATTTTTAACTTCAGTAACTTGCAGGTGCTTCTAATTCTAGCCCTTAGGTTATTTATAAAGCACTTTCTGCGGATTTGTTTTGTTCTATCGACTTTGGCTCATATTTTTCTATTTGTTTGTTTCCAATGTTATTGCAGTCTGGTTATTCTGAAGATTCTGAGTTTTACTACATTTCGCTGAGAGATGATGAATTCTAATCTACTAGTGAATTAAATCAATGGCAGATTGCCTTGAACTTCGAGAGCCTTTTTTTAATTTGCTTTTTGCTTTGGGGAAATCTATTTGCCCTAATGGTAGGGCACGGTATTCCCTCATAAAGCATGAACCTTTGGGATCTCAAAGGAAAGTCAGAAGTCCTTGCATCTCCTTAACTTTGTGGGATTCAAGCTCTGTTGCCTCGGGTGGGCAACTTCGGAGGCACCTGCTCACCGGTTCCGCCTTCCACCACACTGCCTGTGCGCTTTCGTGTCTTCTGTCTGCACTTCCGGAGCCTGCTACCCACCTTTCTGTATCCTCGCCTTCCCAGTTCTTTCTCCTTCCATCTCCATCTTTTTCAACAGTCCCAAAGCCTGATTTTGTTTTGTTGTGTTGTGTTTTGGTTTTGTTTTGTCTTCTGCTTTCTGGGTTTCTGGACTTCTTATACTACATGAGTCACGAGGCCGGCAGGGGTGAGCCTGGTCAACCACAAAACCTTGCCTACAAGATCCTCTTTGTAGTAGTCAGTTTCCCTCCGGTGTCTCCCTGAAGCTGGTCACTCCTAGGCACCTTTAAATTTTCCACCTTACCCCATCCTTGGAAAGTTCGTGTCTGTAGGGTGCTTACCTGCTGAAAGCTGGCATGTCATTAAATATAGAGCTACCTCACAATCGATACATAACTCTGTGAGAAATCATGCTTATTTTTTCTTAGCTGTTTGGTTTTCGTTTTAATCCACAATTGTTCCTGTGTCTCTACATGCTGACTAGTATACAGCTACTGGTTTCCATATAGGCATCTCTGAACATTGATGGGAAACTGTAACAATGCCCCCCTATTTTCACTCTCCTAACCTGTCACATAACCTTGTGGCTCTGGACCTGTCACTCTGTAAGCAGAACTCTGCAGTGGCACACCAGGACCTACTGAAGGACTGCTGAGTCCCTTAGCTGTCATTCCTGGCCACTGCCCCCCTGGTCAGGATCCTGTTTGTCTGTCTATGTTAGGATTTCTGTAGAACATTATTTACCCCACAGAACCTAAGAGGTAACTTCTTCTGGCCTTGCTATCTTAACACAAGAAGAGCACAGGCTTTAAAAAGGAAATGAACAGCGTTTTCAGACATCCAGCTCTCCCCCACCCTCCGTTCTTGTGTATGTAACGGAAACTATGGGATGAAACACAAATCACACATTTGTGTAAGTACAACTCAGATTGCTAGTGTAGGAGCTAGAGAGAGACTTCGGTGGTTAAGAGCACTGGCTGATTCTCCAAAGGGCCAAAGTTCAAATTCTAACGCCCACATGATGGTTCACCAGCAATTATAATTTCAGTTACAGAGAACCCAGTATCCCCTGGCCTCCCCAGGGGCCATGTGTGCACAGACAGACATGCAGGCAAAACTCAGAAACATTTTTTAAAATTGTAATTAGATTTTATAAATCTTTAATGTTTGTACAACTAAAAAGTATATAAGAGAATTGTCTGGAATCTATTAGAAGATGTCTACAGTAGTCTCCTGCAATTCTCCTGTCCCGCCTGTGGCAGATCAGCCTGGGAAGGAGAGCATTCTGCAGTTGTTATAGGATCTTGTTTCTTTAAAGGATGCATTCATCCTGGCCTTTGGAAAACACTCATTCGAAAAAACAACAGAGACGGCCTTCCATGTGCATGAGAGATCGAGACATTCCTTGCTCACTCTTATGTCAGGGAGGCTTTCTTACACTTATTATCAATCTATAGAAATGAAAAGAAATCGACACCCCATAAGACCCCTGTAAGTCTTGTGCACAAGAGGTGGCCCCCATACATTCTTGGTATATTGCAATAAATTAAAATTACATTTTGTTATTTCTTTAAAGTTTAAAGTTGACTCGATTCATTGTGAATTACAGATGTGCCTGCAGCTGGGCATTGGGTCTCCTGCGATGTAAAAGGGACACAGTGCAGGTACCAATGGAAGTTCTTCCCAGTAAAATGTGTGTACTCTACTCAAAAAAGCTCCGTTGTTTATTATTTCCAAAGAGCACTTTCCACATGCTATTAGACCACCAGCAAATTATATTGCCGACTGCTCTTTAGAAAGCCCTCTGGCCTTGAGGAAGACCGATACCACCAGGCTTTCTGAATCATTTCAATTCTATGTCGCCACATGACCAGCTCCAGCTTCCTTTGGAACACAGCAGCAGTAGCAACTGCCTGGCCTGCATGGTAGGCTTGTTCTAAGGCTTATGTAGATAGTATGATGCTAGAGATTTGGGCTTTTAGTTTAAAAGACAACCTCTTTATTATATTAATCGATTGTTACTGCCTAACGCCTAGACTTTGTACACTAAGTATGTTCATTAAAAACCTCCAATCTAAAAATAAAATAACTATTAGGTTATTTTATTTAATAGGATTTAATTTCTTGCTTTGTAGGATTTTCCTATTCTATTACTATTATTTAATTATTGTTATTAAGATTTACCAGCTTGTTATAAGGTGGTATTGCAAATTAAATTGTTTTATGTGATGTATTATATTAAGGGATATGGGTTATTTTGCTGGATAGTTATTATACTTAGAAATTATCAACCAAGGGGAAATGGCAGTGTGCTGAGGGAAGGACTCTGACCTGACTAGTTCACTGTTGCAGGGTTCAGGGAGGGCGGCTGCTCTCCGATGGTGTTTAGGAATTGTCCTCAGACTCCCTCTCTGCAGACTGCTCACCGACCCTATGATCGCTCCCTCTCTCTTGACTTAAAGATAGCAGCCTGAGCTGATAACCCATTTCTCACCCCATGCCTGCATGACTGACAGCCACCACCCTTTCTTGAAGGCATCCGAGTAGCCATGCCATGTTACAGACCGTGGGTCTGCTGTGGGATATCCAGGGTCCTCTGGTCCAGGAAGGCACAGGTCCGGCTGAGATGACAGACAGAACAAACCACGCACACACAGAGGCAGTTTGAACTGAATGTATTTTGGAGCTATAAGGCAAGGATTTTTATACAGGAAGAGTTGGTATTACCATTTCAAAAGATGTAGCCAGTGGGGCAGGCACAATTATCATAGCCATTTGGTACAAGGAAATGCAACATCAGGAACAAAGTTTCTCAAGAAACAGATACAGAGGATCAATTTACAGATGCCATCAAACTTCCTGATTAGAATACAGAGTCACTCATAGTTTACAGTAAACCTTCAAAGAGTATGAAGTTTCTTATACCACCTGGGTCTTAACAAGTTCTTGTGAGAAATCCTTATCTAACATTTAGCCTTCTATCTTGTGAAACAAAACTTCCTGAGTAAATCAATGCTTTCAGTACCAGAGTGCCCTAGCCATCCTCATATACATACGCACAGCCATAAAAACCTACATGTGGTTGGAAGGTAGTAATTATGTAAACAACTATGAGGCAAGGCACTGAAATTCTAAAACGGGGTTGTCGGTCAGTGAGTCCACTTCAAAGACTGGATTATCAGCCAGGCCTTAGGAATCCCGGTGAAGAGAGAAAAGGAGGAAGTCAAGGCAAACTGCTACTTGGGAACTAAGGGCCCATCTTAAATAGCCAGAAAGTAAGAGAGTACAGTAAATTGCCAGGTGAGATTATCAGCTTCCACAGCTTCTAGAGAGTTTCGTTCTTCCCAGGAGGCATTTCTTTTCCGCCTCTATCTGTAAAATATCATTTTTACAGACATCACTGGGCCACCGCGGCAATGCCAGGTGCTACAGCCCTTCCCCACAAGCCACAATCCTATACTGTCCTATTGTGATGAAAGGCAGGTAGGTCATTGTTCTAGTTGGTTAGCCTAGGATCCTCAACTCACCAAAACTCTTGGCAGCTCCACCTTCAGAATTCCTCTAGGATCTGACCTTTCACCAGTCACACTGACCCAAGCCCCATTCCTTGGGGCTTCCCTTGAATGCAGTGCCACACACTAGCAGCACAGACCCCTAGCCTTTCTTTGTCCTTAATGCACTGAAGTCAGTTTTCTATCTAGCAGTTAGAGTGGTCCTACTTCAAGGTCTCAAGTCCAGGGCCATCTCCTATCATTCAAAATAATGTCCAAAGCCTACTGTAGCCTCTGAGGCCCCCAAACAGGCTCATGTTAGCCCTGGACCTCCATTCTTTTCCTGTCCCTTGTTCCCCGCCTCTGTACCCACATTCCTCATGAAACCGGCCAGTACCAGTTACCCATTTTGTAAACTATTTACTTTTTCCTCTGCCAGAGTGGCCCCACAGGTACACTGAAAAATCTTTACATTTTTTTATTTAAAAATCACCTTTGCTGCAAAGGCTCCCTGGTATGGTCTGTCCACTGGAGAAACCTGTTCTTTCTGTTGTCTCCCTAGCACAACTGTCTCAATGCCATCCATTATATCTGACAGCCTGTCTGTTGTCTCTTCTCCCCCTGGTTGAATGAAAGTTAGCACAAGTAGAGAATTTTGTCAGCCTGGCTCCTTATACCACTCCCATTGCTTCAAGAAGTATCTGGTGGCTCCTGGATAGTCAGTAAAAAAAAAAAAAAAAAAAAAAAAAAAAAATTAACCAAAGTAGAGCTAGGCTGCAATTCCATATGATGCCAGTAGGTGTCACTCTATAAGATTTGCTGTGTCCACTTTCGATTTGCGTTTAGTTCATGTAGGTCAGAGAATGAAAGTTCAACATTGTCTCCTGGGAATTTGAAAGTCCTTGTGAAAAAAATTATATGTAATTGATGATCTGGCTTTGAAACTTACAGCTGCAATCTGGCCTTTGCTTTGATCAATGCAGTCATGATGTTTGAAGAAATGCACACCACATGCAGCAATTAACAAAATCAAACAGTGGGAGAATGTGGCTCCTCTCCCTTTAAAGGAATATCTGTGACATAAATACAGTGTCGTCATAAGTAAGCTGGAGTCTAACTGGTCTTAAGTTGCCGACCTCTTGCCCATGTAATGCGTTTCTATTGCGTCAATATTTTATTCTAGTCTGGTAGTTATTGTTTTAACAATTTTTTTTATTATTATTCAATCAGGGCAACACAACTATCTATGTGCTGGAAGAAATGACTGCATTATTGATAAGATTCGGAGAAAGAACTGTCCTGCCTGTAGGCTCCAGAAATGCCTCCAAGCTGGCATGAACTTAGGAGGTAAGTGTTGTGTGCTTAGCTGATATGCATTGTAACATCCCTGGAGCTGTGTCTCACCCAAGGAAGGTGGGGCTAACCTGGAGCAGAATTCCCAAAGAGTCATAAAAGCAAAGCTGCTCTTCATGGCACCTGTATTTCTGGGGGAATATCTCCCAGCTGGAATTAAAGGGACATTTGCTACATTTCAAGAATTTGGATCTTTAGCCAAAACCCAAACAAAAAAAAAGTATTACTTTTTTGCATAAAATTATAGCTGGTGGTTATTATTTCTGTCCTTAGATGATAGCATGCGACATAAAGGAATATATTCTTAATCCCAAGAGTAACATAAGAGGGAAAAATACAGTAAAATGATAGCTGTCCACCAAAGGAGAACCAACTACAAGAGTCCAGTGCCCATGGACAGCAAGCACAGGCTTCTGGGAGGTACAGGGTTACGCCCAGCTAATATCAATAGCAAAGCTATAAAACAAGCATCTCCCGGTGTTTTAAGTTCCTGCACCCCTGCAAAATAAACAGCAGGATGACTCTGAAAAGGGGAAATAATGTAGGGAACCAGCCCTGCTAGATAGTAAAATATATCACACAGATACTATCAGGCAAGAGACCTGCAGCACATGGTGTGGTCCTCAGACAGGACGACAGGAAGTGCAGAAGCAGCTATCACACACACCACACAATGAGGTTAGCGATTCACATCCGCTGTGCAAGGATTGATTCTTTAAATTTTTATTCATTTCAAAAAGCATTTTGTCAAGCATATAACCAACTAGAACAAGAATATTGAATCTAAACTACCACAGACACTAAAATAAATTCTCTAGATAAGATTTTCCAAGAATAAAACCAGAGGATACACCATGAAAACGCTGAGGAGATCAGCACTATCTACAAATCAGGTACAGCTCTAATGGCAGAGACCAAGAAGCTGATGGGCGAGGGTCGGCACGCCTTGCAGAAAACCATTCTGCTCACTTGAAGAGGAGGAGGCTGGCAGACATGGCCGCCAGGGAAGCAGAAGCTGTTCAGTCATGACCATCATGAAAAAGTCGTAATCTGATAAAAATAAGAGAGACGTAAGGTATGATTATTTTACAAATTAGCAAAATGAAATGTTTTTGCAACTATGATAAGAATGAAGTAAATCAAGGCACCCTCAGTGACAATCTCATGCATCTTAGATGGAGCAGAAACTGGCACCGGATGATTTTATTTACATGAAAGATTTTGCATGATAATGTATATTTTTTAAATTAAAAGTAAATAAAAATAATTGTAAAGGTATACAAAATTAAACATAAAAAAGTGATGGGCGAGTAAACTATAATATGTTACATATGTATCCATTTTGGATGGACTAAATTGCAGAACACTCTCCCAATATTAATGAAAATCCAGTGAGGTTTGTGTGTGCTAATACAGGTTTATCTCCACAATGTTGTTCAACAAAAACAAATTCAGGTTGCAAAATGGAGTGCTTCCATACTACAGATTGTATATCTATTCTAGAAAAACAGCAGGCTGTGCTGGAAGGAGGCCTGATTGCTCCCACATTCCTGTGCATCTGAATTTATGTCACATCAGAACCCGTACTGTGTGCTCATTCCTTATATAAAAGAAACAAACTCTGAGAAGAATGTCATGAGGTAGACTTCATTCTCCTTTTGCCTTGGTGAACAAGTCTACTGGCTGGCTAGTTGGGAGTAAACATGGCTGCCTGTGGAGCAGAGAAACTCTCAAAGGAGGAAGATGCTGGCCAGGTAGGATGGGGAAGAGACTGTCAAGGTACCTCATGAAGAGCTCAGAAAGAGCATCCTCTGGGATGAGAGAAATGGGTGGAAGCCTCTGTTCTGCCCCTCCTGGTCTCATAGCTGCAGGCAAGCAGTCATCTCGCTTGTGCCAAGTGCCCTTAGCTTCTATGTGTGCTGACCAACATGCAATGCTGGGTTGCAGCAAGGACAAAGTGAGTAAATGTACAGTGAAAAGGAACTCAGTCAACCGCTTTCCGATACTGCAGCATATTACTGAGACGATGACTTTACAAAGATGAAGGGTTTGTTTAGTCTCACGGTTGTACAACTCTCAGGCTATGATTATGCTCCTGAAGAGAGGCGAGGCAGTGGGTGATAGCAGTGGCTGGAGGAAAAACTATGAAAGAGGAAGGAACTGGAGTCCTAGATTCAAAAAACTCCAACCCACCTCTTAAAGATCCCATCAGATCCCCAGTACACTGTAGCTGAAGCCAAGCCTCCAGCTCAGAGTTTCTCATTCGGGGGCACTGAGACCCAGTGGCTTGGCAGCATGAACAGTAGCCCCTAAGGAGCACAGCTGGAAAGTCTAGTATTACCTTTAGGTTCCACCAAAGGATGATTTGTGTGTGTGTGTGTGTGTGTGTGTGTGTGTGTGTGTGTGTGCATATGTATACATATATATATATATATACAATATAATATACATTGATATTCTTTTTTTCTGTTTATTTTTAATTCCTTTTGCCCCAGTGACACACTGGTATCCCATAGGCCCAGACTGACTGCCACTTTAAAGACTTCTACGTCCTACTCATTGTAAGGATGACTAGAACTCCCCACCACATAACCCATAAGTTAAATAATTTAAGTCCTATGGGCAGGGTCATATGGATGTCTTTATAGGGAGAGTAGAGAGGAGATATACGGGCCAGGAGGCCGGCTGGGTAGCTGCCTTGGGACAGCCTGCCTGCGTACTGGATATATATTGGACTTTAATTTCTTCTGAGCTGTGAGCTTGTTCTTCATTGGAGGATGAATGGTCAGGGAAACAACAGAAGGCAGGGGTGTTTGGGTTTGATGGGTCTCAGCTCTCAGTGGATGGGGGAGTTCAGAGAAAGCCTCTCTGCATTCGGTGGTATAAAGGAGAACAGGAGACAGTGCTGGGAGAAGGTCCAAGGCACCTTGGTATTCGGTCCAGTGGCCTCAGCACATCCAGATGCCACACCTGGGGCTTCATTTTCTGAGCCGGAACAGCATCCTACAAAGCCTGAAGCCCGTTCTCTGTGCCCTGCCAGCTAAGCCTCATGTCGTCACTACTAACGAGTGCATTGTGTGTTTGTTCGTTTGTTTTCCGAGACAGGGTTTCTCTGTGTAGCCCTGGCTATCCTGGAACTCACTTTGTAATCCAGGCTGGCCTCGAACTCAGAAACCCGCCTGCCTCTGCCTCCCAAGTGCTGGGATTACAGGCGTGTGCTACCACCGCCAGGCTTAACGAGTGCATTCATCAGTGAGTCAGCAGGAGCACTGACAGACAGACAGACGGAGGAGCTGGCGCATACCCTGGGGAGTGGCATGGACCGCTCAGGTCTCAGTTCCCAACACCAAACTCATACCTGGTGTCACTCTGCCCTACCGAGTGGGTGCTGAGGAAGAGATCAACTCAGGTTATCCAAGAAGAGCACGGCGGCTCCAGGCTCCCACCTGTGCCTGTGATCACCTTTAAGTGACATGAGGCAGACCCCGTGATCAGTTGCTGGCTTCTCTATACATAGAATGAACTTACCGTGATTCTTGTCAGCTGCCGATGACAGTAGGAAGTCAGGGACTGGGAGCATGGGAATTGGCGGTTAGTTAGGAAAGTCGTTTTCCTCGGGTCGATTTAGGGTTTAAGGACTTCTGTTCTCAGACTGATGATAATCAGCTATGACTGTTCAATCGCAGCAACTTTCTTTCCCTCCTCCCCTCCCCCTCCTCCTCTTCTCTTCCTCCTCCTCCTCTTCTTCTTTCCCTCCCCTCCCTCTTCCCCCTCCCCTCCTCCTCTTCCTCCTCCTCCTCCCCATTGTCCTCCTCCTTCATCTCCTCCTCTTCTTCCTCTTCTGCCTCCTTTTTCCTCCTAATTCCTCCCCAAGTTTTGCTTTTAATTTCCGTTAGGGACAGAAAACAAGAGGTTTTCTTATGTGACAAAAAGATAATGGGGTATTTAGCCTTTAATGTGGAACAAGTTGTGTAATTTAAAATGTGGAGTAAGTTCGTTCCTTTCCAGAGGTGAGCCAGTTTCACAAGCTGAGCCCTCCGGACCTGTTTCACACCTGCTTCGGGCTAAGGCAATTGCTCAGAAACCATTCACTGCCGGGAAAACATTTTACTAAAGACAGTGACTTGGCAAGAAAGGTCCAAGTTACTTTGGAGTCAGTTTTTCCAGGTGCTTCTGACCATATTTCCAAAGTCACCTCTTCCTTGGAAGGAGGGAAGGAGGGAGAGAAGGAAGGAAAAGGAGAGGAAGGGAAGAATTAAGAAGGAAAGAGGCTGAGGGAACACACAAGATCAGGCTCACCCTATAGTAATATTTGCCCAATAGAATTGTGAGTGTGGCTGTTCAGGACACCATTAACTGTTTTCTGTTCAAACATGACTAATGTGGAAAAACTACTAAGACTCATCAAAATTATTTAGGCTTTTTTCTTCTGGGATTCCATCTTCCTTATTCTCTCCCTGTTATAAGTGATATGAACACTTTAAAGAAAGTAAGGCGTTCACAATTTTTAGCCAATAACGGATGCCTAAAACCATCACATCCTCCTGGGGAATCCCATGAAACTGATATGGAAGATAAAAGAAAGGAATATGGCTTATGGGGAGAGGGGTACAGAGACGACACCAGACATCAGACAGAGGGAGAGGTTATCTTATGGCTGTTGGGGGGGAGTACACGGACACTGGACAACAAACGGAATGGAGAGGTTATTGTGTGGCTGGTGAGGGGGTACACAAACACTGGACAACAAACAGAAGGGAGAGGTTATCTCAGAGCTGATGGGGGTACACAAACACTGGACGACAGACAGAAGGGACAGGTTATCATATGACTGATGGGGGGGTACATTTTCTACACATGCGCTGTTGTCTCAGGAATATTGTACTATTGAAAGACATTTGATCACTATTATGAACTTTGAGATTGTGTTATTTACTGGAAAAGCCTGTTTCTACTTGTGGTATGGCTTAGCCTTAATACACACACATACCTTTAATTCAAGAGCTTTCTGCTTATTGCAAACTGGATTAGATAAAGTCAACCATAGGTCAAGAGGCAGGGCAAGCAACCCTGACAGGGAATGAACACAGGAAACAACCATAGAGAGTGAGAGGAAGCCAGGAGGATGGACAGAGAGATGCACAGGAAGGAGAAGGGGGACATTCGGTTTGAAGGGCTTTTGAGAAGGAGGGCTGACTTTTGCCTTTTGGGATGTCAGCTGAGCAGGAAGGTGTGCCGGAAGCTTTCCCTGTCTCTCTGAGCTAGCAGACTTCCACCCCAGCATCCCGCCCAAGTCTTTATTGGGAAAACCAAATGTTTGAGATTTTGTTAAAGCAACAAAGCACGTGTTTTCTGGCTCTGCCAGAACAGTGAAGGGGTCCTTCGTGCTGTTCACAGCACTGCCCTGTGGCGCCTCTCTCAGACGGAGCAGTGCTGCCGTGAGAATACTTGTGATTGCACTCAGTCTGTGAAGCGTTGCGCCTCACTAGACACACAGCAGGCTTCGTTCTCTTGCAATCTCATTTTGCTTTCCACCCACCTGTTCCTTTCCTCCTACCCTGTGGCTTGTACTTACCTGTGACATCCACAGTCCATTCCTAGTTCACGCCTTCTCCCTGCCCTTCTCCTGAGGCCTGCGTTCAAAGTCCCCAAGAGAAGGGACTGAGCAGTGATGCCCATTCCCCAGAACATGGGACCTAATCTCCTGGTGCGCTGACAGAGGGAAATGACCACTGTGGCTTTCCTGCTGTTCCTTACCCAAGCCTCTCCCGGGCTCTTCCGTAGACAACATGGCTACATAGGACAGAAAGGATTTGATCCAGGATTCTGAAGGGAACTCTGTGGTAGCATCAGGGTGTGGTAGGTAAGGAACTCTGTAGGTATCAGGGTGTGGTAGACATATTTCAGTTCAGGTTCACAACAATAGCAGTCATCTCATTATGGACATCATTAAACTGCAGAAATTTCCAATGCTCTACTTTGTATATCTGCTTATCTTTAATTTATCCATACATTTAAAGGCAACAAGGTATCCATTTGTAATACGCAGTTGACAAAATTAATAGCTTTTATGCTTCATGGAACAAAATCAATGGGGGCCTCATTTTGGAGTTAAAAATGGTCAATACAGTTAATTTGAAAAAACAGGAAGCAGTGCTGTAGAGAGCTCAGCAGTTAAGAGCAGAAAAATATAAAACTATATTCATTAGTGAAAGTATGAGGCCCAGGCTGCTGTGATGCTATACAGCTTCTGTTTTGATGGCTTCTCTAGCAGTGTGTGGGGGAGGGGGAGTCTTAGTCGCACTGTCTTTAGATCTACTTTATTTTCGAATTTAGGTTTTTAATTTGTAACTTTTTTTGAATTTCTATTCTATATTTGCTTTATTTACATTTCAAATGGTATCCCCTTTCCTCTTTACCCCACCCAAAACCCCCTATATCCCATCTCCCCGAGCCCTGCTTACCAACCCCCCATCCCTACTTTCCTGACCTGGCATTCCCCTACACTGGGGTGTCAAGCCTTCATAGGACCAAGGGCCTCTCCTCTCATTGATGTCTGAAATGACCATCTTCTGCTACATATGTAGCTGGAGCCATGGGTCCCTCCATGTGTATGTACTCTTTGGTTGGTGGTTTAGTCCCTAGGAGCTCTGGGGGTACTGGTTGGCAGATATTATTGTTCCTCCTGGGGGGAATTTGTAACTTAAGATAAGATTTCATAATAAAGTTTTTTTGTTTGCTTGCTTGCTTATGGAAACTTTCCTGGATAGTTCTATGCTAACCTGACACAATTTGAAGGCATCTGAGAGGGTGGAACTTCAATTAAGAAAATGCCTCATAGATTGTAGGCTATGGCAAGCCTGCAGAGCAGTGCCTTAGATAGTGAGGGATGTGGTGGGTCCAGCCCACTGTGGGTGCTGCCATCCCCTGGGTTCTCATAGTCCTGAGTTCTGGGTTCTAAATGAAAGCAGGCTGAACAATTCAGGACAAGCCAGTAAGCGACACCCCTCCATGGCCTCTGCATCAGCTCCTGCCTCCAGGTTCCTGCCCTGCTTGAGTTCCTGTCCTGAATTCTTCACTGATGGACTTTGAATTGAAGTATAAGCAAAATAAACCCTTTCCTTTCCAACTCGCTTTTAAGTCATGGTATCTTATCACAGCAATAGATAGCCTAAGCCAGATACATTATAAAAGATATCAAGAAAATTCAGAAAAAAACATCAGGATATACTTTAAAATGTATATTCTGCTAAATTGGAAAGCCTGAGAGATGTAGACGCATTTCTAGACTGATAGGACCTGACAAAGTCAGTCCGACATGAGGAAAAGAGCTTCAGTAGACTGATAATAAGCAATGAGACTGAAGCAGCAAGTTAAAAACGAATAAAGTAATCTCTGAAGTGCAAGTGCTCGGGCCAGACGGGTTCACTGCTCAACCCTACCTGACCTCTAAAGAGAGAACAGCAAAACTTACCCAACAGTTCCAGAAGGTGGGAAGCAGAGGAGTGCTACCAACTCTCCCCACTCATCCAGTACTACCCTAGCCCAAACACACAAGGTAACACACACACACACACACACACACACACACACACACGCACGCACGCACACACGTGCACACACACATGAACTTACACACACATGTGTGCTCACACACTAATGAAAATGTGCTTCAGTCTGACTGATGAATATATACATAAAATTTATAAGATGAATGTGGAGCATGAGTTTTAGAACACAACAAGAATATCATCCACCATGATCAGGTTGGCTCCATTTCAAAGATTCAGGGATAGTTCAACATTCGAAATGAATAAGGCTCAAGGACAGAAATCAGAGTCATCGCAATAGATGCTTCTAACAGACCTCAACATCTTTACATGTCCCAGTTCTGAAGAAACTAGAACTTATGAAACCTTTAAGCAGGGTAGCAGGATGAAGACTGAACATAGGAAAATCAGTGGCTGTGTGGACTGATACAGGGCATCCTGAGAAAGGAATCAGGAGAGTAATTTTATTCACATTTGCCTTGAGAAGAAAATGCCTTGGAATAAACCTAACCAAAGAAGTGAAATGCCCCTGCAATGAAAGCTTCAAATCACTGGAGAAAGAAATCCAAAAAGACATTGGAGGGCACTCATGGGTTGGAATAATCACCACTGGGAAGTGGATATTCTACTAAAGCGATCTGCAGATCCAGCACCATTCTCTTTGAACTTCAAACCTGTCTTCACCAAGACAGAAAATATATACAATGATGTCAACATTCATGGGGAATCAAAGAATTCCAGGGTAACCAAAGCAATCCTGCAAGAAGAAGCATAGTAGAGGTCTTACTGTGCCTACAAGCTATCTATCCTACAGAGCCATTGTCACCAAAATGTCATGATACCAAGAAGAACAGACGCCCAAGCCAGGGAGACTACAGAGGAACAAGCCAACCTACTCAGTCACCTGAGTTTTGGTAAAGACTCCAAAAATATACATAGGAAAAAGGACAGCCTCTTTAACAAATATCAAAAAAAAAAAAAAAGGATAGCATTTATGTAGAATACTGCAGCAAGATCCGGATCACTCACCCTGTCACATATCATAGCCAAATGTATCAAAGGCTTTAATATAAGACCTAAGTTAAGAGAACACAGTGGGGAAAACACAATACAAGCATAAACAAGAATTTTCCTAAAGGGACTCTGTCCAGTTAGTAAATGATGCCAGCCAGGACAAATGGGATTACATTAAGTTAAAGAGCTCATGAGCATCAAAGAAGACAGTCAAGTAAAGACACAGCCCACAGAATGAACAAAAAACACTTTACTAACCATGCAGAAGATTAAAATATGGAATAATAAGCCGAAATGCAATTAATAAGTGACCTAATGAAATTAACAGACATTTCTCAAATGGTGTAGTACAAATGACCAGCAACATGAAAATGTCCAGTGTCATTTGGCCATCTGAGAAAGGGTGTGAGATTTCCTCTCAGCCCCATGGGAATGGCAGTCATTAAGAAAACAAGTAGCAAGTGTTGTCCAGAGTATACAAAAAGGAAGTCTTTATACAGTACACTGTTGGTGGAAATGTGAGGAAATTCAACAACTCTGGGAAGCAGCGGAGAGGTCCCAGAAAAAGCTAAAGGTGGCCTATTATCAGGTCCAGTTACAGTCATTCCTGGATATTTATGGAAAAGACTAAGTCAGCTTGCCAGAGGATCCTCACATCAGTGTGTACAGCTGCACTTGTCATAGTAGCTGGCTTGAGGGTCAGTGGGGGAGTGGATAAGGAATGGTATGGTAGTTTACATACAATGGGACATTCCTACTGTTGTGTAATTTTCAAGAGAGTGTATGCATCTGGACATAAGCATATATAAGCACATTTAGTCAGTCTATAAAGACCATTACCACATGCTTGATCTCATTTGTGGAACCTAGATTTTGTGTAGGTGGATAAAATTGTGTATGTATATGTCATGAAAATAGTGGCAGACTTCAGGAGAACAAAGGGAACTAATATGGGGCTGATGACAAGAGAGAGGGTGTCTGAGTGTGTGGAGATATCCCTAAATATTATATAGGTACATGAAAATGCCCTTACCAATGCAGTGGCTCATCGCAAATAAGATATTACTAAAAGGGGCTGGAGAGATGGCTCAGTGGCTAAGACCACTGGCTGCTCTTAAAGAGGCCCTGAATACAATTCCCAGTAACCGCATGGTGGCTCACAACCATGCATAATGGGATCCGATTCCCTCTTCTGGTGTGTCTGAAGACAGCTACAGTGTACTCATATACATAAAATAAATAATTTAAAAAATATATTACTAAAAGGCAAAGTATAAGCTTCTCCATTATAAATAAAACAACCAACAGACTAAAGGGACAGCCCACATAAAGCAGAAGATATTTGGCAACTGTTCATCTGACAGAGGGTTACTAGCTAGAGCTCAAACATTTTAACAATGACAGAAAAATGAGTGATCTAAATTTTGGAAGGGAAAGCCCTTTGAATAGTTACCTGAAAAGAAGTAATTCAAGGAAGCAACAAATATATGGAGGAGCACTCTGCATCCTTAGCCAGGATGAGGATGCAGATCAGAACTAGCATGTGGTAGCTAGTGAAAATGAAACCTATTAATCTCTTCTCCAGTCAACTTGGTGGCAGTGGTAGCATGCATTCCTTGCTGTTCGTCCCAGTGTTCTGGGTTCCCAAATGAAAGACACTCACGCGCACATACACAGACACACACAGACACACACACAGCATTATATTTTAATATGCCTTTATTAGCTCAATCGCTAGGCCACTTCCAAACCTCCTTGTGACACATCCTCCCCTCCAATATTTCTGAGTTATTACTTACTAAAAATCCATATTCCATCTTTGCTGCCATAGACCACATGCGGGGGAGGGAACTACTCAATCACTCTGCCCTCTCCTGAACTTCTGAGGCCTGGACCGGACTCCTTTCCTGGCATGACAGTTACACCTCCTCCTTCCTCTCTCAGCGTTCCCCTGGCCCACGAATACTAAAGCCCTGTCTCTGTCTTCCTGCCCAGCCATTGGCCACCGGCAGCTTTATTTACCAATCAAAACCAACTGGGGGCGGGAACCTCATCATCTTATATGCGGATTCTCGTGCAATCAGACCAAATCCACAACAACTAGCATCCTAATGGATTGGCTATTTAAAAATTCTGGCAAAGATGTGAAGAAAAAATGAACTTTTATACACTGTTAATGGGGATGTAAATTTGTGTGGCCACTACAATGAACATTCTGAAGGTTCCTCAGAGAACGGAATTAGAGTCTCCCAAGCGGGAGTGTAGCTCAGTGGTAAAATCCTGAGTAGAATGTACAGGTCCTGAGCCCAATCTCTAGCACCACCAACACAGATGATAGATAGATAGATAGATAGATAGATAGATAGATAGATAGATAGATGATAGATAGATAGACAGATAAGATAGATAGACAGATAAGATAGATAGATAGATAGATAGATAGATAGATAGATAGATAGATAGATAGATAGATAGATAGATAGATAGATAGATAGGATAGATAGATAGATAGATAGATAGATAGATAGATAGATAGATAGATAGATAGATAGATAGGTGATAGATAGATAAATAGGTAGGTAGATAGATAATACAGATTTCTGACATATCTCCAGTAGATCTCACTTTCACCCTATGGGTACCTATCCAAATTAAATGAAGTTGGCACACCAAAGAGATACCTACAAGGTGATGATTACTGAAGAACTGCTCTGAATACCTAAGCTATGGAGTCAGCCCGGCTGCTCATCAACACAAGGATGGACAAAGAAAGTGTAGTACACGCACACAACGGAATATTCCTCAATCATAAAGCAGAATAAAATCTTTTCATTTGCAGCCTAATGGCGAAGCTGAAAGGCCTTGTAGTGAGTGAGGTAAGGCAGACACAGGCAGACAGGCGTCACACATGCTCACATGCAGAGTAGAGTCACGCCAGCTAGACATGGAGAAAGGAGGCGGTGGAGGGGGAAGAGGGGCTGCGTGTGATCACTGCTCACTGTATGCATGTAAAACTGCACCCCTACTAAAATGTAAAGCCAATGCATATTAATCATAAAGCTCACACTCATTGTAATGTCTGGGGGAGTAAGGATGGAGTGGGCACAATGTTTGCTGAGCTCTTGACTTGATGATTGAAAAGTAACAATTTACCACTAGACACAGTTTCTGAAAGGCTGAACTAGCAGAGCTCATAAAAGCGGCTCCAGCACAAAAAAGGTCTGCTGAGGACAATGGTGGGTGCTTGGGAAAGTCCCTGGAGATGATATTTTACATCAATGTATTTATCTTTTTCTTGCCACTCTGACAAACTCTTTCTAAGAGACATGTTAGCAGACATACTGGATCGTATTGTGCCTCCATTAATGATGGCGTTGTGGACCCGGTAAAGTTCTCACCTAAATGCTGCAAACATGCATTGATTGCCCATTTTCAGACATGAAGATGGCCTTCGAGTCCTCAGGAAAGGAACATGGAAAGAGTGACCTTAGCAGGTCAGCCTGGGGAGGGAGGCATGGTGAGGATGGTCTTACCGCCAGTCTCTTGGCCTAAATTTAATTCCAACGACAGGACCTACATGAAAGTACTGCCTCCACAAAGCTGTCCTCTGACCCTCACACACACACACACACACACACACACACACGTGCGCGCATGCCCTCCAAACAAACAAACAAACAGCTTGTAATCCTAACATGCAAATTTGAAAACAAACCCCAGAACCTACAGGAGAGAAAGGCCCTGATTCTGTCTGGGGTCCACCAGGTGATAAGGGCCCAGCATGGCGATGTTGCCTTGTGTGGCTTCATTGCCTGTTTGCCCTCACCCCAGTTCCTGGACGCATGAGAGCATCTGTACACACTTCAAGAGGCAAGAAAGAGCCACAGGCATAGAGGTGACCCCTGTCCTTAACCTTGCCCTGCCTCAGTCACAGTAGAACACAAGGAATAGCTGCTTGTGGAGCCTCCAGCCCCTAAACAGGTCTCCTCTGTGATGTTTGTTCCCAAGGAAGTGACCCCTTGACCCACTTTTCCATCGACCCTCAGCAGAGAAGACTGAGTCACCTCATGAAGCTTTGGCAAATGTAATGGTTCACAGAACGCTTCACTTACACCTAGTTTATAAGCAAAGTGGGGGTAAATCCTTCTCTGGCTAAGATATACTCTTGCCTAAAATACTCTGGAGCTGAAAACAAAATCCCAAACAAAAGGAAATATAAAAGGAAGCCTCTGTTTGATTGACTGACTTGAATACTTTGCATTTTTTTCCTCCAATTATTTGATTTATTTTCCTTTTAATGAAATTCAAAGATTTCCTATGGATTCAGATAAAAAAATGAATGGGTTTCCCAGACTGAGCACATTGCTAGTTTGTTTTTATCCCTAAAACACACACCCTGTCCCCACCCTGCCCTCTGTGGGGCTCTGAGTCACCCTGGGAATGGCCCTAATCCTGTCACCAGCCCTCTGGACCTTCCTCACAGACAGAACCTTCTCCAGCACTTGTGTCGTCTTCTCCAGTGTCAGAGACTGTTTCTGCTAAGGTGATAGGATGGTGTGGGGGATAGAGCGATCTCTGTCAGTTCCAACAAGGGCCCTTCATTTGTACTAGATGCACAAGCAGGCCAAGAGGAAGGTATCTGGTCCGATGTGTATTCACTTTTATTGCTGTAATAACAATAACCAGTCTACTGGTTTAAATAAAATTATACAAAAACTTAATTTTTTATATAAATGTACAGGTTAGAAGCCAAAATGGCTCTTACTGAACTTGGCGTGCATCAGCAGCTGGGTTCCTCCCAAGAGTCTGGGGAAGAGAAGCCACTTGCTTGCCTTCCCCAGTTCCTAAGAGCTATCTACACTGTCTGGCCTGTGATCGGCTTCAGTCAGCATGTGTGCTTCCTCTGTTCTAGGGGTCAGGAGGAAGTGTCTTTTAGGAACCATATTAGTTCCTTTTGTATTGCTGCAACTGAGAAGCTTGGTGGGATGGGGGGAAGGGTGTGTTTTCTCATGCTCTCAAGGAATTGTAGCCCATTATGGTAGGGAAAGCACAACACAGAGCTCTCAGTTCCTGCCAACAGAGCTTGAGCCAGAGCTCCTCAGAACACTGCAGTTTAGGGCGCGGAGAGATGGCAGCAGGACCCAGGAGCCCGGCGCAGTCTTCAAAGAAAGTAGTGATCATCAGCTACCCAGGCTCTACCTGCTAAAAGCTCCGCAGCCTCCTGAGACAGCACTGGGGAACAAGCATTTAAAACATAAACCTGCAATGGGGCATTAGTCAAACTATGACAGGTGATTATTCTACTCGACATAGTCTTTCATAGCCTGTTTCCCATGCTGACTTTGGGGTGCTTTCCTGATTCTGGTCCTCCACATCTGTGCACTCTTCTATTTATCTTCGGTGTAATATCATCTATTTATCTTCTATTTATAAACACTTTGGTGTAGTACGTGCTTAATAATGTGTGAATGAGCAGAAATAGGGTTAAACCAATTAGTTAAATTAACTAATTATGTAAATAATAATAATAATAATATAACTTATATAAATATATAATATATCATATAAATAATATGATATAATAAATAATATAAATAATAATGTAAATAATAATAATATAAACTAATCCCATAACAGATTCCAAAAGCACTCCTTTGTCAATGTTTTGTGATGATAATATTTTCTGTCCCTTTACAGCAGCAGTTTTGAACCTGTAGGTTGTGACCCCTTTGGGGGTTCATAGATTACCTAAGACAACACAATATTAGAAAACACAATATTAGAAATTAATTAATATTAGAAATATTAGAAAACACAAATATTTACATTATGATTCATAACAGTAGCAAAATTGCAGCTATGAAGTAGTGATGAGGATAATTTTATGGTTGGGGTCACCACAGCTTGAGGAACTGTATTATTAAAGGATTATTAGGAAGGCTGCGTGAACCACTGCTCGGGAGGAAATTACTCTTTCCAAAAAGTCTGTGTCTGGGCCTACTAGTCATGTTAGGATAATCTGGAAATTTCGTCAGTGGTAATGCACCTCAGAAAAGAACTCACGTTCTTTTTTGTAAAGGAGGAGCTGTGGATGATGTGTACCTCACCTTGCTGCTTAGTTGCTATGGTGTCTGTCATCCATGTGGAGGGGCAGCATTTCAGACTGTTGGCGCTGCCAAACAGGGAGTTCCAGCCTGGTCGGACGGGTTCTGGTTAAACATTAAGGTCAAGGTAAAACGTTATGGTGAATATAACTTAAAATGAAAGCAGATAAGTTAAATCTCCGCCCCCTCCCCCATAAAAAAGTAAATGTGAAAATAAAGATGAGGGAAGGTCAATCAGAATGGCTGTAATGCCAGCTCAGGCCGAGGCAGGCAAGCCATCCTAGGCCCAGGCAGGCCTGCTGTGTGTAGTAGTTACAGGCCCAGGCCGGCCTGCTCTGTGTAGTAGTTACAGGCCCAGGCCGGCCTGCTCTGTGTAGTAGTTACAGGCGGACCTACTCTGTGTAGTAGTTACAGGCGGACCTGCTCTGTGTAGTAGTTACAGGCCAGCCAAGGCTACTTCATGAGCACCTGCCCCAAAGACAGAAACACTAAAGGCAAAAGAAAACAGCTTCAGGAGTGAAGCCAAGGCAAAGCCCTGCCTGAGGAGCAAGGTGGGGCAGATGGCTCCCTACCTCATGCACATTGCCATCCAGGCCCAGCAGGGGAAGAGCAGAGAGGTCAGCTGGGAAGAATCGCTGATATTTGCAGGAATTCCAAAACTAACAGAAGTCCTCAGCCTGTGACTCAGCATGTGGACCATTTAAAACTCTACACCAAAACCTGTGGTGGGGATCATGCAAGAGTGTAAGATGGTGAGAAGGATCACACGACCTTGTCTTATCTTCATGAGGGGCCATTTGTAATCATACTCTGAGTCTGGTGGGGCCCAGGGCAGTCATTCTTGGGACAGGATAAGAAGTGCTCCTTTGGAAGATGAGAAATAGTCTATAAATTCAAGGGTGTGGACCTCTTACCCCAAGCTAGTGGCAACAGGAAGTTGATCCTGGGGAGCAGAGCTACCACACATCTGGAGGGAAGAGCTGTGGGGAGGCCCTGTTTTCATCGCCGGAACCAACACTCTTTTTAATTGACAGCAGCTAGTAAAGAGGCCTATTGTATAAAACCCAACTTAAATTTAATGTGAGGGTGAATGTTGAGATTCACTATTACTCAGTTTTTTTATGAGGGTGGCGACATACAGGATATGCACTTGTTGGGCCGTACACACCCCCTTTGGGTGTGGTGGGCACTTGGCTGCCATGCCAGTTGTAAACTTGATGATATAATTACCGCAAATGTGGAGACTCTTTCCAGGGGCTGTGTGTGCACCCAGGTGGCTTGCAGATTTTGTTAATACTTTTTTTTTTGTTTGTGTACCACATAACAAGCTGGAACAGTGAAGAAATAATACATCCCATGTATAAATAGGTTCTACTGGTGTTGCAGCACTCCTGGCCTCTCTAGGGAGATTGGTAGAAGCTCACCTGTCTGTCCAGCCCCTAGCAAAGGAAGCGGCCACTTCTTAACTCTGGGTAGGTATTGGCATGAAGAAACCAAGCTAGTACTGCTAGATTTTGTGTGAAAAAAAAAAAACCCAGATTTTGAAACTGAGAATTTTTTTGTACAGTTCGGTTTCCCTGTAGGACACCTGCTCTTAGGGAGCTATAGATAGAAGAAGAGTTAGCAAGCTTCTCCTGCCAGTCCTCATGGTTGCTGTCTGTGTGTTCCACAGGTCTCTTCTGACCTCTCTCTCTCTCTCTCTCTCTCTCTCTCTCTCTCTCTCTCTCTCTCTCTCTCTCTCTCTCTCTCTTCTTGTTTCAAGGACTTTCTTAGGTAGACCACTGGCTCTCCACCATGGGTGACTTTCTTCCAGAATGGACATTGGATGGCCTGGAACCTTTCTGATTGTCACAGAATTGTCCCTGTAGCCATGAATTATCCCCAGATGACAGTGGAGTGGAGGAGACCAATGTGATATTGGTCCTCCTTTCTTTTCTCCTTCCTTCCATCTCTCTCTCTCTCTCTCTCCCTCTCTCTCTTTCTCTCTCTCCCCCTCCCTCCCTATCTCTTTCCCTCCCTCCCTCTGTCTTGCTCACGTTCCCTCTGCTTTTTCAGCCTGTCTAGGTTGGTAGTTCTGTTTCACATGCAAAAAAACCAGCCATGTACAAGAAAATGGCCACCTGCAGATTTAAGACTGGGAATCCCCCCAATGTCCAGTTCTGATCTGGGGACCTTGGGAAGCCCAAGACTGCATGGAGAATTCACCCCCGGGTCTTCCCAGTGATGACCTGGGACCAGAGTTGGACAAGTTGGGAGGTCAGCAGCTCTGTTTCCATGGTCTCTAGGCTCTTACCTCCTTCACCACAAGCTATTTGGTTAGGCGTTGTTGCCTATATGAAGCCATGCAACAGAGGGATCTTGACCAACATTTGCGTCTTGGAAGAAAATAAATTAAAATGTAGTTGTGGATAGAGAACCGGAAGCACTGTGATGTTTAGCTCCTATCCCTGGCCCAAGTACCTAATTAGAGTACCCTATGGTGTTTTCCCAGAATTTGTAATTTCCTCAATCTTTGGTTTAATGTCTTCTCTGTGGAGGCATAAGAATTCTTTTGTAGTGGCTCCCTGCGGATACAAAGTTAAACTTTGTTTTTATTCTAAGCACAAGAACAAAATAGAAAAGAGAGAAAGGGAGAAGAAGGAAGGGGAGGGAGGGAAAGAGAGAGCTAACTGTATATAGCTGATACTACAGAGAATGAATCATATGAGTGGGTATTCTACTAAGCAGTTGTAATTTAAATATTATAAATTAGTAACTTCCTGAGGTAATACCATGAGGGAATTTGAAGAGATGCGAGATCTGTCTGTCAAATGCTGTTTGGTACTTGGAAAGATGGAATGCTTGTACATTAGTAGTTGACTAGCTTTGACTCACAGAGAACATTGCATGTTTTCCTTACTCAGTTATTGGCTATAATGCATAGTATTTTGGTGGTAGGTATTAGACATCTTCTTGAAATATAAATCAGAGAATGATATGTGGTAGTTACTGGATTATTATTAAGGCCTGTTCATAGGTGTCTTGGTACCAGAACACTGGTATCCTACCATACATTCGCAAGGGACATTTTGGTCTCATAGAAATGCTGATGACCTAATGGCCATCTGTCCAAGAGTCCTGGAGCTCTTTAGCCTCAAACTTCAGCAGCTTCCTGTTGTAATTCTGGAGAAACCGTATTTTACCAGTGTGGAATTCTGTTTGGATAATCAGGCCCCTTGCCCCAACCCTGCCAGGCGCTTTGTTCTTCTGTCCGGATGCCTTTGTGGAGGACACTGGCCTGATTTATTCTGAAGGCTGGGTTGAGCCTTGGCTGAAGTTGTTTTCCAGGGACACAAGCCTACCCTGGGGCTTAAGATGAAACCTAACAGCCCTGCTTTGTTCCTCTGAAGAGCTTTGTTAGGAACAGGACTGCAGCGATCAGGTTAGGAAATCTAACTGGTTCTAGATGCCGAGGAAAACATTGATTCGTTTGTTTGCCTGCCTTGTCTTTCCTATACTTTTTCAGTGAGCACTTATTTACTGTGGACTGTATTCCACACAACAAAATGTCTAAACAGATTCCGGTGTCACAACCCAGAAACAAAAGGAAAGAGTTCAGAGTACATCATTGAGGATGGCCACATGGTCTTTATCTCCATGTGAAGGAGATAAATTGTGTTTAGTGGGGTTTCTAACAGTAACTGCAGGTCCAAGACACAGACATTAAAGACTAGAAATTCCCTAAGAGAAAGTTACAGGTTTCTATTATCCCCATTCAAGGATGGGGGGGGGGTTAAAGATTATAATGAGGATTAACACTTGGATTTCACCCAGTGTATAGCTTGAATCAGTTTGAAAACTTGTAACATGAACCTGCCCTTTTATCCAAGCCATCAATGAGGACCTGACTCTTAGTAACCTTCAAGGTCCTTCCAACTTTGGGGTGACAGTCCCTCATGTCACACCGGAAAGGCCTTTTTCAGACACTAACAGTGGCAGCCATGGAATCCACCCAAACATTTTCGGATAAGCTACATGCGTGGCAATCCGGATGCTCCAGATGGCTTTGGTGGTGAGGGAAGGCTACCTTGGGAACAGAAAGAAGCAAAGTGGGGGAAGAAGTATGGAGGCCAGCGGCTGGAGAGAAGAAACAAGGTCTGGGGCTGATTTATTTTTCCCCCTACTGTGAATGCGATGTTACTTCTTTAAGAGTTTACTGAAAGGACTTTATAGAGTTTTTAAATGAATTGCTTACATTGTTTCAAATGTGAACTGAGAGCCTCCAAGAAATGCTTTCAGAGAGACCTACTTTCCCTTCTGAAGTCCTCTGGGCAGCTCAGCTGCAAAACTTCAATCACCAATTTCTGTCGCTGCTGAGGCCTGGGATCCCATCGCCTGTGTTTGCGTACCTGGCTCTGAAAGGGTTTCCTGTGTCTGTCTGTCTGTCTGTCTGTCTGTTTTGTTGTAGGGAAGGAGGTTACTGTTTATTTGTCTGTTTTGTCTAAGTGGTGTTAATGTGAAGAATACTTTTGAAATGAAGACAGCATAGTCTCTTAAAGGAGCTTTTGTTCAGCTTGTGATGTTGGACTGGTTTTGAGGGAGTCTCCAGTGCTCTGGAATTTACACTGTGGCAGAAGACCAAAGGACAGAATAGAAGTGAGCCTTATAAACAGCTGGGCAGGGCAGGGCAGGGCAGGGCAGGGCAGGCCTGTGTGGGCCCGGTGTTTCTCCCAGCTGCTCTCCTCTCTCCTTTCCAGATCTGCCGGCCGGCCGGACCCCTGAGCCCAGGAACCACTACAGGTTGCCATTTCAATGCTTCAAAACAGGACAATTTTGTCTGGCTCCACTCAATCTGGTAGTTTTCAGACCAAGTCTACCAGTATCCTGAAGAGAACTCAGCCTAGAAAAATAACTTTTTTTCAACTGTATGCATCATTGGCCACTATTAATTCTTAATTTAGACTTATTCTGATAATGTCAGAGGAATAAAATTTGGAATAATATTTATTTTAAAAGCTATAAACATTGACACTTTTTTTTCCCTCTTCTCAGGCCTGCCTGATCCTCCCCTTAACGTGAGTGGTGCCCTGGGAACGCCTCCCTCTGTGCATCCCCTGCCCTCTTGCATACTAGTGTTTGTTTGTCATGAGAAGATTTTCACATGCTATCTGGCTTCTTTAGCTGAGCAACAATTCTCAGAAACAGATTCTATTCTCTGTGTTGTTCCAGTCATGAAGTTTTGGTCACTGATAATTTCTGTTAGGTTACCTGGCCTTTTCAGTCCTATTTTTCTTGAATGGTTTAAATGATTTTAATAATAATAATAATAATGGTATTAATATTATTTATATTTATTTATATTAGTCAATAATAATAATGCTGGATTTGATCACAAAATAAGCCAGTGAAACTTGCCCAATTTACTTTCCCTGTAAATAATGTAAAAGATTACTTATAATATGATTATATGCTTAATCCTCCCCCTAACTTGAGTAGCACCTTGGGAACTCCTCACTATGTGCTGATTTTTTTTCAATAAAACATGCTTCCAAGTAATTGTTCTAGAAAACAGTAATTTAAATTGCCGGGATATAGCTATGAGTAATTGTTTTACAGAAATAAGCCCAAACTAAGAAAAACTTTTTTCAAGAAAATGAACTTTGAAAATAAAACTTTCAGTCTGCATAGGTTCTCCTCCACTGATAATTTTTATTTCTCTTACCTTTTAAGATGTATTCTCATTTTGTGTGTGTGTGTATGCTTTACCCACATGTATGTGCACATGCACATACACATATAGAGTTCAGAGGAAGGCATCAGGTCTGCTGTGGCTGGAGTTATAGATCAATTCTTGCATCTCACTTGCTTCATTTTCCCATATTTTATTTGCATGAAGTAGGTCTCGCCGTGCTGGCTGCCAGTGTGAGGAGTTCTGTACAGGGCCATACTGTGGGATTTCTACCTAGTCCAGCCTCACTTCTGCTTCCTCCTGCTCAGCCTAAGCTCAGGTGGGATCCTGAGGACCTGGGAGGGCGTAGCCCGCAGCACAGCCCATTAAGCTGAGCACTGGGTTCATTTCCAGGTCACTGCCTCCTGCCTCCTTCTCAGACCTATTCACCTCTGCAACCATGTTACAATAGTAATGCTTCCTTATGAACCATTCTTAATGAGTCTATTTACCTGGCATACCAATGAGATCTGCTCCATGTAATAAATTTGGTGCTCATGCATGTGCCAAGAAGGCAGCTGCTGCCACTGTTAAAGAATTTGCCCTTTGAAGAAGGCGGCCTTTCCTGAATGGCCGTGGCTATTATTGTGCTAGATTTCTTATCTGCTAGTATCATTGTTTGTGTTTCTGCTTTTTGAGAATCTTACTCTGTAGCCAAGGTTTATCTTGAACTCACTGTGTAGTCCCAGGTAGCCTTGAACACACTTTGTAGCCCAAGCTGGACATCCTCCTGCATCAGTCTCTCTACTAAGATTGCAGGTATATGCTACCCACACCTAGGTTTTCTCCTTTTAAATTAGTATTATAAAACTACTGAGAGGTTTTGCAAACATATCAATCTTCTACACAGTGATCCTTTGAGAATAGGATTTGTGGAGATCGATATTTATATTTTCTGAATATTGTTAATTTGATTTTAAAATGTGTGTTCAAAGAAGCCAATAGTCTAGTGCAGCATTGCTTTAGGGCTTTGATTCTTAGCAAAACATAGACTCCTCCTCTGGTAAATCCGAGACCTTAGGCAAACTAGCAGATTTGCTTCCTGTCCTTTTAGAGCTCTCTTCGATTGCATTGAGGGTGACATCACAGCAGCCCCAGGGTGTGGTGGGTGCCATGCCCTGGGGATTAGAAAAGGAAACATTCCAGCCTGTGAACTGGTTGGGGTGGCCACAGGCTTTCTAGTTAGCACATGCATTAATGGGAACCAATTGTGACCTTGTAGACAGCTGACTCTGACCCCTGGGGTCAGATGTCTGCTGCAGGTGCAGTCTGGAGGTTCCAGGTTTTTACCAATCAGTCACATCCTCCCAACTATACAGCGTGATATTAGTTCCCAATCACTTTACCCTCTGAACAATGGGAGCACAGTACCTAGCTCCTGGGGTGTGGGTGTAGATTAAAGGCAGTATTTGTGAGAGAACTTGCCTTGCTCCTTGGTTAGCGATTATCACCTCCCAACTCATACGTGTACTCTTAGGATTAGGAACGAAGGAAGACAGTATTTTATGGAGATGTGCCTTAAGATGTGGAGACCCTTGAGATGTCCGCTGTGGCTGGAATCACAGATCAGGGTAAACCAGCATGTAGGCAGGGCCTGGGAACTGCAATGGGGTTCCTTGCAGTAGCAGCAAGTGCCCTTAGCCACCGAGCTGTCTTTCCAGCTCCTAGCTTTTATTTCTTATGCGTACAAACTATGCAGTTTTTATTCAAAAGTCTAAACTAGATTGGAGTTAAGAAGCTGTCTTAGAGGGCCTCAGAATTTTCAGGTGTGCTCCACGGTTCAAGTCCCCTGGGTACTATTCAGGAAACTTGGAGACAACCTTTTTTAAAGAATCCGGCAAGAAATGGGGTTGGAGGGAAGTAGTCAGGGTTTTTCTTCATAACACTAAAAATTCTTTCAGGAATTCTAAAGTCACAGTATTTGCCCTTTTTGTGCATTTTTAAATGATATTGCTCAGATGATATTTTATCACACTTGTGAGCATAAGTGGCTTATTTCTGTTTCAGACAAATTTGAACTCAGCAGCTAGCTTCTTTAACATCGTTGTAAGACCGAAATGTTCATCAGAGGGTCCTCCTTTCTTCCACAGTAGGGCTCCAACTCTCTAAAACTCATCCCAACCTTAGGGCTGAGCTGCGCCTGAGTAACAGGATGCCTGCCACCAGGACCCCAGGTTGTTCAGAAAGCAGTATTGTGTGTTCTAGCTGGCAGCACATTTTAGACTCTCCATAACACTTTCCAGGATGCTCAGAGGATGTTCTACTGACTGGACGAAAGCCTTTCTTTGGTCCTCTAAAGCCTTTGTATCTTATCTAATCCTCAGTGAAAAGAGAAAATAGGTGGTCATCATGATTCAGAAAAAAGTCCCTTCAAGTTTTCAAAGTACTACAGGGCAGGGCAGGGAGGAACACAGATGAAAGTAAAGAACCAACTTCCCATCAGCCCTCTTCAGAGTCTGTAGATTCAGCCCTGCCTCCCCCTTGTTCACTTCATGGATTGCCGGAGACGTTCAGGGTGGCACACTATATTGGCATCTCAAGGTTTTTCAACACAGGCAACTACTACAAACTGTCACTTGGACCCGCAAATCACCATGCTCTCCAAAGTGTCACAGGGAAATTGAGAATTAGAGGGCAGGTTCCATCCTGCTGTCAAAACTGTCCTTCTCCCAGCCCCATTCAAAAAAAGAGAGCCAAAGTTTCAGCAGAAATCAGCCCTGGACCTCTCCCTTTGCATGCAGAAGAGCACAGGCGCGTCTTCCTCTGTATTCCAAGGCGTTCCTAGTACAGTCCCCAGCCTGGCTGCACTGAAGATGCATCATCTCTCCTTTAAAACTCCCAGCCCAAGATGGCACGTTCCCCAGGCATGTGTTTCTGTAAATACATATTCCTGATTCTGACTAATATTAAAAATAAAAAAAGAATGAGAAAGAAAGTGTAGCCAGGAAATAAAATACCATCAAAATGATAATGTGCAGGCCTGGGAAGAGCACGTAGGCATCTCCTAGAGGGGAGCCGTAACCCAGAGTCTTGCTGTGTGCGCTCGAAAGCCCTGTTCTCACTG